>NC_088232.1:24595572-24845572 GCF_036934945.1 Oncorhynchus masou masou
GGTGCTATACAACTTTTTTTGTCCCTTGATTTTCTGTGCAAGGATTTTTTTAAATTTTTAAATAAATAAATAAAATAACACAAAGAGATAAATGTATGCATAGAGTAAATGTAACTGTAAATTGTCCGGTGGCGATTTTATGAAGTATTCAGCAGTTTTATGGCTTGGTAGTAGAAGCTGTTGGCGCTCCGGTTTTTGCTTGCCGTGCGGTGGCAGAGAAAGCATTCTATAACTTCGGTGACTGGAGTCTCTGACCATTTTATGAGCTTTCCTCTGCAATACATGGGTAAATAAATAAACAACCGACTGATATGTCTTTTTTATCTAGCATATAACATGTTCTTAGTATGCTTGATTCATAGGCATACTCAGATATTTTTTTGTCTTATTCGGATATATTTTATTTGTCTGAAATACCGGTACTGTTGTATTGTGAAAAATGAATGGTGAGTTGCGAATGTCAAGGTAAATGTCACTCACACTCAATTCGAGCATATGACTAAATCACAAAAACGTGCACCAAGTTACATAAAATCAAAATTCCCTATGCTGTAAAAAAAATACATTGCTTTATAGAGCTCCATAACTTATTCATCATTAAATTAATTGTATGTACACTAGGCTATATTCTGCATCTGTTGGACAAAGAAATTAAAATATGTTGGTATCATTGCAGTGACACACCAATAGATGGCGCTAATAGACAATCAATTCCTTTTAATATGTACTTTTTTCAGGCTTTTGAAAGTGTCAAGGTCCATATTTTTGGATGTTTAACATATTAATCTGGCATACAGTATACAAAGAAAATGTCACACTATGCAGATAAAAGTCATAGACATATCCATACTGCAGCACTGTTCACTAAAGTGTCCCTTTCATGTCCCCAGCTGGCCACCAGCAATCTTGTTCTTTGGGTACCCTAGCTTGCGTGAAAACCACATGAAACATATGTGGACAACATCTGCCCAGACACTAGTCTCAGAACAGAGGACCTACCAGCTGTCATGAGCAATGGAGAGCTATGATATGCCATCGTCAGGCTCATAGCACCACCATATGTAAAGTAAATAAATCCCATTCTAATATAAGATAATACTACAATGATATTCCCTCCCTGTCACTTTTTCAGTTTATCCTGGATTTCATTGATTTGACGATGTACAGTAGCCATCTTACACATTAACTGGAACCTGCCATGAATACATGAGAATCATACAGGAGGACTATGGATAGTCTTATGTCATTTCATTGGGCAAGGAGGCACAGCACACTGTAATGAGACTCAATGTATGCATCTTAAATGCAACACAAGTGGAGTTTATAAACTAAATAGCCACACAAGTTTTCTCTGCACTGTAATATAAGCAGTACTGTACGGCTATCCGAACTACCTGCTTTACCTCGTGTTTGTCAACAGCACTCTGAAGACACACAAGTGTTCCTTTGCCATGAGCTCCGAGATTACAGACTATTCCTCTCCTCCCCTGACAAGTTTCCTAAGGGAGTCTAAACAACAACCTAGATTTCCAACACCACACACCTCCTCCCCCTGAAGTCCACCACTATTCAGAGCTTTCGTTATACAAGCTAATTTAGCCAATTATACACAGGTGTGATGCTAATTCCCCTCTCACATCTCAGCTCCTGGCAGTAAAAATAGTATAATTACACATCTGTCCTGTTAGCTTCCTGTGCCTTTTCACTAGCTTCTGTCTCATTTGAAAAACACCTTTTCATATGAAAATACCATTTTGTTGTATTGGACTGACAAAATACAATGCTGCCTGTGGAGAGGAAGGAGTTGGTTTGTTGTGTGCTGGAATGTTACAGTTTCTCGTGTTCGGAGGATTCAATAGATTTTCTATGATAGACACAGATTTACACAGATGAATACGCTTACCTGGTACTGTAATACTGTTCAGCATTTTGATAGATATAATAACAGGAGCTACATTGTTCACACCATGTGCAACTAATGTGCAGAAGTGTCTATAAGACCAGTTAATTTGACTATGAATATACATAACAATGGCAAAATAGTTAGTCGAAACCACACATCAGATCACACATCAACACATGTATATTTCAGACCTGACACAGAAATACATGTTACATGTTGTCTCAACCAACCTCACCTTCAACAAAAGCAATGTGCAGTACATTGACATGAAAAACAATAGTGAAAAGGAGGTCTCTTCCTTATAAATGGTCTTTGTCGTGTTGACAATGGATTTATAGATTGGGATACAGTGCATTCGGAAAGTATTCAGACCCCTTCCCTTTTTTCACATTTTGTTACGTTACAGCCTTATTCTAAAATTCTTTAATTATTTTTGTTCTCATCAATCTACACACAACACCCCATAATGACAAAACAGGTTTTCAATATTTTAGCAAATACATAAAATAAAAAAACTGACACCTTATTTGCATAAGTAATCAAATCTTTTTGCTACGAGACTTCAAATTGAGCTCCATTGCATCCTATTTCTGTTGATCATCCTTGAGATGATTCTACAACTTGATTGGAGTCTACCTGTGGTAAAGTCAATTGATTGGACATGATTTGGAAGGCACACACCTGTCTATGTAAGGTCCCACAGTTGACAGTGCATGTCAGAGCAAAAAACCAAGCCATGAGGTTGAAGGAATTGTCCGTAGAGCTCCAAGACCGGATTCTGTCGAGGCACGGATCTGGGGAAGGGTACCAAAACACTTCTGCAGCAATGAAGGTCCCCAAGAACACAGTGGCCTCCATCATTCTTAAATGGAAGAAGTTTGGATCCACCAAGACTTCCTAGAGCTGACCGCCCGGCCAAACTGAGCAATCCGTGGAGAAGGGCCTTGATCAGGGAGGTGACCAATAACCCAATGGTCACTCTGACAGAGCTCCAGAGTTCCACTGTTGAGATGGGAGAACCTTCCAGAAGGACAACCATCTCTGCAGCACTCCACCAATCAGGCCTTTATGGTAGAGTGGCCAGACGGAAGCCACTCCTCAGTAAGAGGCACATGACAGCCTGTTTGAAGTTTGCCAAAAGGAAACTAAAGACTCTCAGACCATGAGAAACAAGATTCTCTGCTCTGATGAAACCAAGATTGAACTCTTTGGCCTGAACGCCAAGCATCACATCTGGAGGAAACATGGCACCATCCCTACGGTGAAGCATAGTGGTGGCAGCATCTTGCTGTGGGAATGTTTTTCAGTGGCAGGGACTGGGAGACTAGTCAGGATCAAGGCAAAGATGAACGGAGCTAAGTACAGAGAGTCCTTGATGAAAACCTGCTCCAGAACACTCAGGACCTCAGACTGGGGTGAAGGTTCACCTTCCAACAGGACAACGACCCTAAGCACACACCCATGACAATGCAGGAGTGGCTTTGGGACAAGTCTCTGAATGTCCTTGAGTGGCCCAGCCAGAGTCCAGATTTGAACCCGAACGAACATCTCTGGAGAGACCTTAAAGTAGCTGTGCAGTGATGCTCCCCATCCAACCTGACAGAGCTTGAGACTCCCCAAATACAGGTGTGACAAGCTTGCAGAGTCATACCCAAGAAGACTCGAAGCTGTAATCACTGCCAAAGGGGATTCAACAAAGTACTGAGTAAAAGGTCTGAATATTTATAGAAATTTGATATTTCAGTTTTTTATTTTTAATACATTTACAAAAATGTCTAAAATCCTGTTTTTGCTTTGTCATTATGGGGTATTGTGTGTATACTGATGGGAAAACATTTTCTTTAGAAAAGGCTGTAACGTAACAAATGGGGAAGAAGTCAAGGGGTCTGAATACTTTTCGAATGCACTCTACTTGTGATTCCATAATCTATTAGTCTGTTCCGAGTTTGCATGGACACAGGGCTCCACTCATATACACATACTGTAGTCTAAAGGCATAGCTCACTGAGACACTTTTTATGAGCCAAGTGGGAGGGCATACACAGGAGACCTCAAACCTATCATTAAATTCTACCACGTTTGATGAGTTAGAAGGACAAGACAGTCATATGACCACCAACCTTAACCCCGAATCCAACTCTCTCTCTCGTCTAAAATAAAGAGAGAAGTATTCAGACGTGATTATCAGGCTATGTCAGAGCTGTGAACTCAACCAGCCCCTGAAATTGAAAGCTGAGACTGAGGGGACAGTCCTTCCCTTTTGTAAGGAGTCAAATTAAATGATTCGGTCCCTAGTTAGTTGGTGCTTTCAATATTCGGATTGCTGTGGGGAATATAAGATTGACTTTGACCCCACTCGCATGGCTTCCCGGTGCACATTTGTAACAGCTTGTGATATCTCATCTCATGTGGCTTGAGGAAATTGCTGTCTACACAAGCCAAATAATTCTGTCTCTTTGACCCCGAGTCTAATTATCAGCTTCAGCTCTCGGCTCACTAGGGTCCCCATGTCATCTCTCCAGCCCTGCCTGCCTCCTCACCCCCTCCCTCTCCCCTCAACGAAAATTGAGTTGTCTACAGAGTGATAAAATGTGACTGCTAATCAGAAATGTGAAAAGGCTCTGAGCCCTGAGACAGAAGCAGTCAAATAAGCCAGGTTGTTTGGCACAGCCACTCTCTCGCTCTCTTTATTTCCACTGAATAAATCTAAATCACACGAGGCTAAAGGCAGTCACACTGTTTGACTCTCCTTTCAAAACTCGACTCTTATTACAACCTGTCTATGGTTTCTGTCATGTAGGCATATCTGTGCATATACCTTTGGTTAATCACAAGACAATATGATAGCATTGTTAAAATAACAGTAACTAGTTTTGATAATTGTTCCAGAAACATCTACTGTACCACTTTATGAGATTTACATGTATTTTCCCATAGCAAAATCCTCTCCACAGATATTCGATCACCCAGGGTCACACACATACTGTGAATGATAAAGTTCTTATTTCTTTTAGTAAAGGTTATACCGCACTCTGAAGTCGGGGTGAAAGCTCACTTCAGACCTCCATGTATGTAGCCTAATAAACAAGTAATTAGACACACGTTAGTATTAGGTAGATGACTGTCTTATGATTGGAAGTGAAGGACTGTACTACACACATCCAGGGTTCTATAGATCACTGTGATGTTATGATTGGATATGAGGGTTGGGTGACAGGCAGGGTTTGTACTGGGATGGCCCGGATGGGCTCTCCCTTAGCCCTAACCCTGCATGTCATCCTCAGGGCACTGAGTTCCAAGGAGGGTGGAGCCTATGTTTGGGCTCTCCAGTGTCTCTCCACATGGCAGGGGTATCACTGACCACTGTTTCCCCACAAAGGAGAAACACCCTCTTTTTTTAAAACTGCCATATGAAAACAAACAGAGCGAGGGAGAGGAGCTGCACAGGCTGCTGAGAGCCCAGGATACTGCTTAGAGGTACTACCTTCACCTGTGCTTTACACTGTCACTCACTACTTACTCAGTTGTGAAGCAAAAAAATCTAAATGTTCTCTGTTTAGGTATGTTTGTATGGTTTGAGATAGTGTGAGGGGATGTATTCAAGTATGTCATCGCAATGGAGAAGACTGGAGAAACACTTGATTAGTTAATGGTTTGGCAGTTATTCAGTTTATGGTGTTTCTTCCTCACATTGAAGAATAGCAATTGAATATGTTAGCAGTAGGTTTTACATTTGTCGTTCATGGTTATTTTTTAAATAATTTACCCAGCTATGTACTAGTTCACTTCAAACTAATATCGTTTTCAGTTCAGGTCCAAATCGCGAGAGTCATACCAGCTGCTTTGTGTATGACGGGAAACTTATAGAAGCCACCATTTACCTTTTCAACCTTTCAACTTTATTATAAAGAGGATATAGCTTCTCCCTCTTTTTGCCAATTTGAATCGCTCGAGATTGACTTGTCACTCTGCCCTCATGACTCTTCTTTGAATTAAATTAAGGGAACATTTCTGTAATGCGCCTTTGAATTTAACAGCACAGTGCTTCAGTGGAAATCTAATTTGAGAGAAAATGGCAACCCAGCTGTTCTTTTGACAGAGCAAAACCAAAACATGGGTTCTTTCAGCGCAACACACATAGTCCATCTTCATCTGCACATCAATGGGCCTCTTGGTGCATCACGCAGGGTTGTAATTACAGTAGTGTGGCAGTGCTAGGGGTAATTTACAGTCTCTATCTGGCGCGTCTCTCAGGTATTGGGGGGGAATGATTGCAGAGAGAGAGGATGGGGAAGGGGTGTGTGTTCCGCCTCTCTTACACAATGCCGCTGCTTTGTGTTGTTCCTGCCAGCAGCGTGCGTGCAGATGAGCTCCCATTAAATATCCAAATTTATTATGCAAACAAAAGGGGTTAATTGTCCACATATTTGCATGCAGTTGGGTAAATTAATTATGCAAGATTGTTTCATAGCAACCGCTCCGAGCCAGGCCGAGGGAGGAGCTGGGCTGGGATTGGTGGGTTTGGGGGCAAACAGGGTCAGCCTTGGATACAGACAGGACTGTAATGTCCTTTTCACATAACTTAGCCAAGCTGAGGCAGGCCAAGCGGAGATGTACTGAGCTGGCCTAGTTACTCATCCAGCGCAGTACTGTCCTGGTTGGCTCCATAGTGTGAAAAGGGAACAAGACAAAGATGACAAAAAGAGAGCAGTTAAAAACAATAGGCAAACCTTGCATATTGAAAAATATTTCTTGAAGCTTTAACACTCACTAAGACCAGGTCCTCTTGGCAGTAAGGAATTATGATAACAGTTCCCTTAATGATAGCAGCTAGAACTTTTAAGTTAGTAAAGGTACATAACATCTTTAGACTGTGAGTAGGTAAAGAAAAAAGTATTTCAATGCAGATAATTGGTGTGGCTCTCTACACATTTAAACATCACATACGCAGCGCTGCAGGTATAGCAGTCATTTGAATAATGTATTAGGCTACTATTCATTTCTGCCGAGTCTTAATTGGTTCAGCTTGTCAATTAGCCATATATGTTAACACCTATGCAATCCCAAAAGACAAAGGAGTGAAACACTTTCTAAGGACCCCAAATTAATATTCAAAGCTGTAATATATCATTGTCAACGTCTTTAAAGTGTGAAATGGTTAACATATTATTAATTTAACAGCATGAATCGTGAAACAAATCAGCTCTCAAAAGTTAGACTGAACTGCAGTGGCTCAAAATATATAATATGCCCAGTGCTATCATTCTGGATAGACAGCAGCTGTGAGGCCGTCTGTAGTATATCCATCCATGTTGTTGTGCTAGCTGAACCTGCTGTCTGGCGACAAGAGGAGAGTGCAGAGCGCGGCCGTGCGCACTACACATGCACCATAAGACAGTGTTAGTCAATCGTTTGCCCACATTTTAGATATCCAGGGGATTAGTCGTGGGATTGCTGTATAACACACTTGCCCTGCAGCGGGGAGCTGGGTCTGGATTGGCCAATGGGGAAGGCATTTGGAATAGCAGTTTAGTCTGAGTCAAAGGGGTCTTGAACTTCAGTACGGTGTACATCTTCCCCCTGGGGGGGGGGGTTGGTTGGCGTGACAACTCCAGACTCCTCATCCAACCGTAGGATGGGTCATCTTCACGGGTTGGTGACCCTGTTTTATAGATGTATTTTCATTTAAGGTTTGCAGACCGTCTTTCGCAATACAGTAGACCTGGAAACCAGGGCACGCATATCTCCAGACTATGTGCAGTGTCAGTGATGGAGTGGTGTTAAAATAGTTGAGTGATTGCTGTTCGCAATGAATAAAGTAACGCTCCCTATAGTTTCAATATATTTTCAGTGTGTCTGCCCTCCTCTACACCACTGACTGCAATCTACTATCCCCATGCATGAGTGTTTATCATTCATTCATAACTGCCAATCATCCATAGACGGACTACAACCGTCCAGACCTTGTGATCCTATGGTACTGCACGCCACCTGCTTAACCCAGGTTAACTCCAGCTACCATGTGCTACTAGTTAAGCCCACTTTGGATCAGGGTAATAACTCCTTGAGCATTTGGCCCCATATTTGACATCCACAAGGAGATCAGCACATGGCCTGCACTTGAACCAGCAGGACAATCCTTATCCCTATTGATAAAGCTTCACCTGGTTAATGTGATTACAATCCTGCCTGCCTGTCTGCCCCACAGCAAATCATGAAGTCGGACAGGACAATCTGGCAGTACAAATATTTTGCTCAATATAATATCAGAAACAATGTTGATTTTCTGTTTTGAGGTCAATATTTGTATGTTTATATAACAAGCAACAAGAATGCTGTAGCTGAGACATACAATATAGTTAGACATCCATGTTTGATGGAGCCATGGCACAGCCTTTGTTTCAGAAGTCCTCCCTTAGTGTTTATCTTGGAGCACTAAGAACTTAGTTTCTTAAGAACATAGTTTCATATCCAACTGTGGGGAAAAACAAGGAATTGTCTGCCATAAATAAAGCTGATTCCCAACCACCCATTGTAATTGTTCGGCTTATGTTATGTTATAATGACATGACTGTTATAACGGTTGCTTTCACTGCAGTGCCTTTTGTGGGGAGATTTTCAGCGTTGCAGATGTTTTCCTTTACCCACAGATGTACAGTAAAATCCTGTAATTTTAGCAGACTTTGTTTTAGCTGTTTGAACAATGACATACAGTATTGATAAGTAATGTCTTGATATGGTCATTTCAACGACATTGACAAATGGAGCTGTTACACTAATACATTTAGAACAGCTACATTTAGCGTTGTTGACAGTGTGACCATATTTAAGTCAAAACAATACTTACTAATATTTGCTGAATTGTATGCAATACTGTATAATCAATCCAAGGATGTCAGGCATATAGTAACTATTGTAATAATATACTAAACAAAAATATGAACAGCCTCATGCAACAATTTCAATGATTTTACTGAGTTACAGTTCCTATAAGGAAATCAGTCAATTGAAATAAATTCATTAGGCCCTAATCTATGGATTTCAAATGACTGGGCAGGGGCGCAGCAATGGGTGGGCCTGGGAGGGCATAGGCCCACCCACTTGGGAGCAAGGCCCACCCAATCAGAATGAGTTTTTCCCCACAAAAGGTTTTATTACACACTGAAATACTCATCAGCTGGTCAGACCATCCAGCAGGTGAAGAAGCCGGATGTGGAGGTCATGGGCTGGTGTGGATACACGTGGTCTGCAGTTGAGATGCCGGCCGGATGTACTGCCAAATTCTCTAAAATTACGTTGAGGTGGCTTATGGTAGAGAAATTAACATTCAATTCTCTGGCAACTGCTCTGGTGGACATTCCTGCAGTCAGCATGCAAATTGCACGCTACCTCAACTTGAGACATCTGTGGCATTGAGTTGTGTGAGAACTGCACATTTTTGTGACCTATTATTGTCCCGAGTACAAGGTGCACCTGTGTGATGATCATCCTGTTTTATCAGCTTCTTGATATGCCACACCTGTCAGGTGGATTGATTATCTTGGCAAAGGAGAAATTCTCACTAAATGCTCACTAAACAAATTTGTGCACAATTTGACAGAAATAAGCTTTTTGTGTGTATGGAAAATTGCTGGGATCTTTTATTTCAGCATGGGACCAACACTACATGTTGCATTTATATTTTTGTTCAGTAGTCTCTTTGAGAAACAGGATGTTTATTTGTGTTGCCTTACTAGAGTGTCAGTGTGACCGTATGAAAGAGGAAGTGAAGCAATATGTTGCCTAGAAACTAATGGAGGAATGAGAAACCCAATGTGCCCCTGTTTGAACTGTTGAAGGTAACCATTGGCAACAGCAAAATATTTCCCAGCTATTGTGTATTATTTTACAGATGAGGGGCACTCTTTTGACAATATCTTACTTTTGTGAGGCACAGCATTGTGTAAGTCCCAACAAAAGCAATATTGTATACTTTATGTACATTTTTATTGAATGGATTGTTTTAGCCACATAGCTATTATGCTCAATCCTACTAGTACAGAATGCATAGTCATATTGTTGCGAGAGGGAGGGAGAGACAAAATAAATAAAGGAAATCAATTGGAAAGAAAAGCATGTCTTTATTCCACATTGAATGTTTGGTTAAATTATTGAAATTCAAGTTATTAACATGGGCAACATTTGTCTTCTATTTAAAGGTCATACTTTATCTATAGAATCAACAACCCAGTATCACAGATTATTGTGAAATAATAATACTTTATTGGAAATTTGTGACGAGTACATGTTTGCAGTACACAATTTTCTATACAGTGAATTTCAATCACAGATAAGGACAGTAGTTGGTCGGGCGTATAATGTGAACATCAAGCAACACAAAGGTTATGGGATTAAATCTCATCATGAATAGCATTTTCACTACTTAGCTAACCCTTTAAATACTTATCTAGCATGTTAACTAACCTTAACCCCTAGCCCAGCTAACATTAGCCACCTAGCTAGTCTAGCTATTTTATTTAACTAGGTAAGCCAGTTAAGAAGAAATTCTTATTTTCAATAACAACATAGGAACAATGGGTTAACTGCCTGTTCAGGAGCAGAATGACATATTTTAACTTTGTCAGCTCAGGGATTTGAACTTGCAACCTTTCAGTTACTAGACCAACACTTTAACACTCTAACCACTAGGCTACCGTGCCACCCCAGCTAATGTTAGCCACAAATCTGAATTTGTGCAATGTACACGAATGTGCTATGAAGAAGGAAAATCGTGTAACACACACAAAATTAACTTTTTTTTGTGTGTGCCTGTCACAAATTTCTAATAAGTAATTTGTCTATTTCACAATAAGCTGTGATAGTGTGTTGAGCTTAATTGGTTGACTCGAGCAGTATTTTTATTCTATTTTTTTTAGATCAGCTTTAATATTGTGGATAGATTGTAGCTTCCATAAATGTAATTGTCTGCATCATTTGAATCCCCTATATATACACTACCGTTCAAAAGTTTGGGGTCACTTAGACGTCCTTGTTTTGTAAAAAGCACATTTTTTGTCCATTTAAAATAACATAAAATTGATTAGAAATACAGTGTAGACATTGTTAATGTTGTGCCCATTGTAGCTGGAGATGTAAATGACCATTGTAGCTGGAAACGGCTGATTTTTAATGGAATATCTACACAGGCGTGTGTTCCAATGGCACATTGTGTTAGCTATTCCAAGTTGATCATTTTAAAAGGCTAATTGATCATTAGAAAACCATTTTGCAGTTATGTTAGCACAGCTGAATACTGTTATGCTGATTAAAGAAGCAATAAAACGGGCCTTCTTTAAACCAGTTGAGTATCTGGAGTATCAGCATTTGTGTGTTCGATTACAGGCTATAAATGGCCAGAAACAAAGAACTTTCTTCAGAAACTCGTCAGTCTATTCTTGTTTTGAGAAATGAAGGCTATTCCATGCGAGAAATTGCCTAGAAACTGAAGATTTCGTACAACACTGTGCAGTAGTCCCTTCACAGAACAGTGCAAACTGGCCCTAACCAGAATAGAAAGAGGAGTGGGAGGCCCCAGTGCACAACTGAGCAAGAGGACAGGTACATTAGAGTGTCTAGTTTGAGAAACAGATGCCTCACATGTCCTCAACTGGCAGATTCATTAAATAGTACCCGCAAAACACCAGTCTCAACGTCAACAGTGTAGAGGTGACTCCGGGATGCTGGCCTCCTAGGCAGAGTTTCAAAGAAAAAGCCATATCTCAGACTGGCAAATAAAAATAAAAGATTAAGACGGCAAAAGAACACAGACATTGGACAAAGGAACTCTGCCTAGAAGGACAGCATCCCGGAGTCGCCTCTTCACCGTTGACATTGAGACGGGTGTTTTGTGGGTACTGTTTAATGAAGCTGTTGAGCACTTGTGAGGTGTCCGTTTCTCTAACGAGACACTCTAATGTGCTTGCCTCTTGCTCAGTTGTGCACCGGGGCCTCCCACCCCTCTTTCTATTCTGGTTAGAGCCAGTTTGCACTCTTCTGTGAAGGGACATTCAGGTTATGTCGACGTAGGACTCGTTTTACGGTGGATATAGATAATTTTGTACCTGTTTCCTCCAGCATCTTCACAAGGTCCTTTGCTGTTGCTTTGGGAATGATTTGCATTTTTCTCCTCAAAGTATGTTCATCTCTAGGAGACAGAACGTGTCTCCCTCCTGAGCTGTATGATGGCTGCGTGATCCCAAGGTTTATATTTGCGTACTATTGTTTGTACAGATGAATGTGGTACCTTCAGGCGTTTGGAAATTGCTCCCAAGGATGAACCAGACTTGTGTCTACAATTTTTCTTGGCTGATTTCTTTTGATTTTCCCATGATATCAAGCAAAGAGGCACTGAGTTTGAAGGTAGGCCTTGAAATACACCCACAGGTACACCTCCAATTGACTCAAATGATGTCAATTACCCTATCAGAAGCTATATATTCCTAGATTGAGGTAATTCCAAGGTCATTGTTCGAGACTTGCATTTTTCAAGGAGCACCAATCAGAATGTAATCCTTTAACTACGCAGATAGCTGCACCCCTATTAGCCGAGCCCTCCATCGCTCAGCCACCTAATCAATCTGGGTGGCAGGTAGGTTAGTGGTTAGAGCATTGGACTAGTAACTGAAAGGTTGCAAGATTGAAGCCCCGAGCTGACAAGGTAAAAATCCGTCATTCTGCCCCTGAACAAGGCAGTTAACCCACTGTTCCTAGGCCATCATTGAAAATAAGAATTTGTTCGTAACTGACCTGCCGAGTTAAATAAAGGTTAAGAAATGTTTTAAATAGGGCAAAGTGGAATGTGCCCCAGCCAGGAAAATTGTCTCTCTCTCGAACCAGAGCCTGTTCATTATAAACTTAAAACACTTAGAGACAAAAGGCTCACTGCATCTCTCTCGCACTCTCTGCTTTCCATTCGCGTAAATGCTCTATAAATACAGTACCAACATAGCAATGCATAATTAACCAGGGTTCTGTCTTCCAAGTGTTCCTTCTTCCACACAGCTGGGTGAAGCAAGGGGTGCTTAGAGGGAAGTGGCGGGGTTAGGTTAAATTCACTCCACTTTGGCCTGTTAGCTGGCAAGCAATTCCCTGGATTATCTGGGCTGTCAGAATAAGGCATTATGTGTTTATTGACAACATTGGAAAACTAGCAACACCCACAGCTTAGGCTAGATGCCCACCAGTGGAAAACAATGCCACACAATTACAATTTACAGTTCTCTGGGGTCACGCTCAACTGGAAGATTATAAACTTTTACAGTGAAATGGTAATACCTTTATTTTTATGTAATCTCATCCACTGGGATGGAATGGACTGGCAGGGGAAACACATATTTGAGATTCTGTTTCCAATACCAATATCATTCCTTTTCAAATACTGTATCTACAAAAACAATGGGTCAAATCTAGAGAATTGTGTTGGATCTATATACCATATTTCTAATTTCTTTAGAATTGTTTTGGACATCAATAACTTTTGTGTAACCAGTTATGTCAAAAACTCTTCAGAGAGGAGCTAAGGAAATCACGAGCGTCATGTGTGTGAGAAATGACAGTCTGAATCACAGCTGGATCACCACTACTGAGTGAAATATACCCCTTCCTCCTCTCAAATCAAAAAACATTTGATTTTTCACATGCCAAATACAACAGGTAAAGCTTACAGTGAAATGCTTACAAGCCCTTAAGAACAATGTTATTTTAAGAAAATACAGTTGAGAAAATATTTACTAAATAAACTAAAGTTTAAAAAAATGTAACACAAAATAACAATACTGAGGCTATATACAGGGGGTACCGATACTGAGTCAGTGTGTGGGGGTACAGGTTAGTCAAGGTAATATGTACATATAGGTAGGGGTAAAGTGACAATGCATAGATAATAAACAGCGAGCAGCAGCTGTGTAAAAACATAGAGGTTTGGGGGAGCCAATGCAAATGGAAAAGGTGGTCATTTGATTAGTTGTTCAGCAGTCTTATGGCTTGGGGGTAGAAGCTGTTAAGGAGCCTTATGGACCTAGACCTGGCGCTCCGGTACCGCTTGACGTGCGATATTAGAGAGAACAGACTATGACTTGGGTGATTGGAGATGATTTTTTGGGCCTTCCTCTGACACCACTTTGTACAAGTCCTGGGTGGCAGGAAGCTTGGCCCCAATGATGTACTGGGCCGTACGCACTACCCTCTAGCGCCTTACAGTCGGATGCCGAGAAGTTGCCATACCAAGCGGTGATGCAACCGGTTAGGGTGCTCTCGATGGTGCAGCTGTAGAACTTTTTGAGGATCTGGAGACCCATGCCAAATCTTTTCTGTCTCCTGAGAGGGAAAATTTGTTGTCCTACCGATGCCCAGCCAACTGTACATTATCCGTGTCATCGTTCAGCCACGACTCGGTGAAACATAAGATATTACAGTTTTTAATGTCCCGTTGGAAGTATAGTCTCGAACGGAGCTCCTCCAGTTTATTATCCAGTGATTGCACGTTGCCCAATAGCACTGAGCGGGTTACCGACTCGCCAAAAAATTCTTACAAGGCACCCTGATCTCCGCGCCCTGTTTAAAAAAACAAAATTATGCGAATGACGGGAATTGGGTCTTGTCTGAGAGCAACATTATATTCTTTGCTTCGGACTCATTAAAGAAAAAATCTTTGTCCAGTTCAAGGTGAGTAATCGCTGTTCCGATATCCAGAAGCTCTTTTTGATCATAAGATATGGTAGCATCAACATTATGTACAAAATAAGTTAAACAATGCGAGAAAACACACAAAATAGCACAATTGGTTAGGAGCCCGTAAAAAGGCAGCCATCCGCTCCGGCGCCATTTTAATTGAATTAGTGTCAATTTAATAAGTGTCATTTTGTAGTGGGAGGGAGTTCAGAGTAGTTGAGTCCTGCGTCTCTGCTCATATCCATGCTTCATTAAGTTGCAGCCAAAACCGCTCTGTAGTCTGCTCAGCCATGAATGTCCCATTGCAGGCAGGGGAGATAGCAGTGATAGGGCAGGGGAGGAAATGGCAGTCAGGTGGAGGCAGGTGAGACCGGTTGAGGCAGGCGAGAGGAGAGGAGGGGAGGCAGGGAGAGGCCAGGGGGAGAGAAGGCCAGCCCAGCTTAATAAGGTCTTGAAGTCATGACGTTTTTAATCCAGAGAGGAATTCCAGCAGAGCATTAGACAGATTGGGCAGAGCGGTTGAGGTTCGTACACTTGCTGGCAGAGCTCTGATCCGTGTTCTTCCCATCATTAGCACCAATTCAGGCCTGCAGAACCTGACCTGGCAGAACAAATTAGTCCACCTGCAGGCCCCCTGCCAGGTTAAGACCTGGGCTCCATCCTGTCAGGGGCCCTCATGGTCAGTTTATTAATAAGCATGTCTTTTCATCCAGAAGAGAGAGAGAGAGAGAGAGAGAGAGAGAGAGAGAGAGAGAGAGAGAGAGAGAGAGAGAGAGAGAGAGAGAGATTCTCTACATATTCTCCCCCAGAGCCCTTACGGATTCCAACACTTTTCATAACAGCAGTAACGGTAATGCATGTACAACAAATTGTTTAAGTGTCAAATCAGATTTGATTATGCATCCGTATGTTTCATTTCAGTGCAGGAGGAGCAGCTGTGTATGCTGGTTGGTGCAACTGTAGTGTCATTCGGGTTAGACTTCAGAATACCTGGGTTGTATTTATTAGGCCCTAAAAGGAAGAAAATGGACTGAAAACAGAGGGACTACCTGGACATGTCCAATAAGAAGCGCTTGTTTCTCTACATTGTGCCCCAATCAATACAACCCCCCCCCCCCAGTGTTTGACGAGACCCTGAGTGCCCCGGATGCTCGATGGTCCCACCACAACCCTCTATATTTCATTAAAACAATTAAGAGGGCCGGCGCAGACGCTCCCCCGTTGACAGAACCCCTCACTGTTGAGAAACGCCTGCACTGTGATATGTTGCCTGAACCAAACCATTCAAAAAAACATCCCTGTTTGCACCAAGTCTGCTCCTCAACCACAGCTCAGAGCTATTGATGTCAAGTTATGTTAAAAGCACAGTACTGCGCTCTGGGGCCCAGGGTTGGCATGTTTTTGCAGGTGAATTTACTAACAATGCACATGATATGGCTGTTCCAGAGGAATTCAATTGAACGAGGCAAAGAAGACAAGTCCTATACCGTGCGTTATAGGGAAATAATGCACGCTCTAGAATGCCCTTCAAGCCAATCACAAACAAAATGGCTTTGTAAATAAAAGTATACCAGTGACTGAGCCTACGAGTGACTCGAGGCCAGCCAACCCTGGTATATAAAGTGCAGTGGTGCATAAGGGTTTTGCAGTTTAAAATAAATCTCAAAGCGCCATGGTAAAGAGTGTCAATTGATCTCAAACACTGAGCGGAAGTAAAATCCTAAATGTAGCTGATACTAGCCTCCTCCTGGCTTCAAAAGAAAAACAGGCCTTATTCCTAAAATACAATCCCAACTTCAGTTTTATTTTTTTTGTAAGTTGTTGAATACGCAATTTCAATTAATGTTCAAGATATTTATATGAAGTTACAGTCTCAATCTCATTGCCCTGACAGGTAGTAATAGGTGAAAGGTTCAGATATCTATTTCTTGCTTTAGAAAACACCATTAGTTTAGTTTTGATGGTGTCTGTCAATCAATATTTCCTCCAGGAAGAGCTTGGAGAGTTGTATGGCTCGCAATGTGGGTATAGGTCCTCCTCCCTCCAAATATGCAACACTGCATCTTAGACTAGACAGAGCTATGCAGTATTTTCTCTCTGTCAGAAAATTGACAAACTATTCTTTATCCGTTTTTGAATATCATGCAGCCTTTAAAGAGGTAGCGACACAAGACGAGGGCTCCTTTAAAAAAAAGTCTCAATTTGGTTAAGAGCAACTGCCAATTGAATAGAAACAAGCTTTTGAGAGTTCTGGCTTGGTATTTGTGCACTGATAGCTAGAGTGCAGGATGCCAACCATCTCCCATGCAGCCTCTGTATAGGATGTTTGCTATCTGAGTCCCGGGGACAGCTGCTGTGTATAAACTGGGCTGCATCTTAAATGCAATAAATTCAGCATATTTAATTAGCATGCATTCTCAGTGTTTGTGTTTAGGGCCAGAGGTGGCTGAGGGAGGATTTTCTGGCAACACTGTCATCCTCAACCCCATTATGCATGTTGGCATGTTATTCTATCTTCTATCCTTTTTTTCATCCCTTGTAAAACACTGCATCTTAGACTTTTGAACAACTGAATATTTACGTATTATTTTTTCCATCCTGGTTTACGTTAGATGATGAAGGAATTGTCAGTTTGTCTTAAATATATCTAAAATATGATTTAAAAAGTGTTGGCTGGTGGCAGTACGGCCTAGTAAGCTGCCTCTTACTGCCTTTTCCTCAACCTAGATTCCCAGAAATATCTTTGAACTTGGCAGAGGAAAGTTCACTTAATGGGTGGGCAAACACCACCAGCAATTAGCGAACAGCCAGTCATATGAGCCTAGCTGTGTTAGTCTTTTAATATTTTTTGTGTCAAATCGACTGTTACAGACTTACAAATCCTGAAAAAGTTAATTTGTGACACCTTATATTAATAGTATCAATGTATAGTTGTAGTTATGCTCGCTCAGTTATCATTTAGCTTGATTCCAATAACTACTGCATGCAGCATTGAAGGTACTGTACTGTAGCAATAGGAATGTGTAGTTGTGTTTTCCTGAATCCCAGATAACCTTTTTGGTCTGTGAGCCCAGGGGATATCATGTTTGTTTTGGATATGAGGGTGTGTTGATACTGTATGGTCAGTACTGTAACAAGCAGCCTTCCCCACCAATAGACATCAGTCTATATCAGGGGTGTGGGGACGTGATGGCTGCCACACACAATATCCCCCCCACTCCAACAGCTCGCAAAGGGGCTGACGAGGGGGAGGCACTGGGGCCCAGGTCACACAGCAAGCCACCCTGCATGGCCCCTGTTT
Organism: Oncorhynchus masou masou; assembly: GCF_036934945.1. Taxonomy (NCBI): domain Eukaryota; kingdom Metazoa; phylum Chordata; class Actinopteri; order Salmoniformes; family Salmonidae; genus Oncorhynchus; species Oncorhynchus masou. Next base: position 24,613,485 of record NC_088232.1, read on the forward strand.
CCATCGCCAGTCCACGTAGGGCCACTGGGGTTTAATACAATCTATAAACTCATGTCTGTTTACATATCAGCAAATGATACATCTCTCCAATCCACTCTCGTCTCATAGCATAATGTATACACAGAACACGAGCGTTGTGTACACAAGACACGGAGATAGCTGGGAGCTGTGTGCTGTCCCCGCTTTCACAGCAAACTGTCACTTCAATAAATAAAGCGCTCGCTCCAGCTAGCCACTCCATGAGGGCAGGCACAGCCACATTGCGTGCAAACCCAGCTCACTGCGTGAGCCTGGCTGCCTCTTGAGCCTAATGCAAACGGACACGTTACAGTAAAAGTACTTTATGAAATCAATATTCAATTCACAGCCTTTGACATCCTGGGACATCTAAGATAAAGGGGAAATAAGGCGTTGAGTAAATAGTCCTGCAGCTATGTCAGTGGCTGATGGAGGAAGGTAGGATAGGACACAGCGAGGGGAATTAGTGCAGTGCTATTCATGTTTTATACCAAGGTCTTGACATCAATGAAAACATTATAAAACGGCACGCAAACTCTGACAGAATGAAAAAAAGCAAAGCACAGCAGAGGGAAGACCCAGAGCTGCAGGAGCCTGGCTGCATGCTTTATAACTAGGTTGCCATTCATAGAGAGAGGGAGGCTGGAGAGGAGGATGGCTCTGAGAGACTGTAGGAGCTGGCTATAGCGCAGGAATGGTATCACTCAGTAGTATATTTACTCTATATGCTACACTAGGTATGATTCACCTTGATCTATTTGTGTTAACAAACCTCAAAACGAGCTTCAACGCCATACAACACTCCTGCCGTGGCCTCCAACTGCTCTTAAATGCTAGTAAAAGGACATGCATGCTCTTCAACCGATCGCTGCCCACACCCGCCCGCCCGACTAGCATCACTACTCTGGACGGTTCTGACTTAGAATACGTGAACAACTACAAATACCTAGGTGTCTGGATAGACTGTAAACTCTCCTTCCAGACTCACATTAAGCATCTCCAATCCAAAGTTAAATCTAGAATTGGCTTCCTATTTCTCAACAAAGCCTCCTTCACTCATGTTGCCAAACATACCCTTGTAAAACTGACTATCCTACCGATCCTGGACTTTGGCGATGTAATTTACAAAATAGCCTCCAACACTCTACACAGCAAATTGGATGCAGTCTATCACTGTGCCATCTGTTTTGTCACCAAAGCCCCATATACTACCCACCACTGCGACCTGTATGCTCTCGTTGGCTGGTCCTTGCTACATATTTATTCGCCAAACCCACAGGCTCCAGGTCATCTATCAGTCTTTGCTAGGTAAAGCTCCGCCTTATCTCAGCTCACAGGTCACCATAGCAACACCCACCCGTAGCATGCTCTCCAGCAGGTATATCTCACTGGTCATCCCCAAAGCCAACACCTCCTTTGGCCGCCTTTCCTTCTATGCTGCCTATGACGGGAACGAATTGCAAAAATCACTGAAGTTGGAGACTTATATCTCCCTCACTAACTTTAAGCGTCAGCTGTCAGAACAGCTTACCGATCGCTGCAGCTGTACACAGCCCATCTGTAAATAGCCATCCAACCAACTACCTACCTCATCCCCATATTTGTTTTTCTGCTCTTTTGCACACCAGTATTTCTACTTGCACATCCTCATCTGCGCATATATCAAATTGCTAAATTGTAATTACTTTGCCACCATTGGCTTATTTATTGCCTTTACCGCCTTACTTCATTTGCACACACTGTATACAGATTTTTCCTATTGTGTTAGTGACTGTATGTTTGTTTACCTCATGTGTAACTGTGTTGTTGTTTTTGTCACACTGCTCTGCCTTATCTTGGCCAGGTCACCGTTGTAAATGTGAACTTGTTCTCAACTGGCCTACCTGTTTAAATAAAGGTGAAATAAATAAAAAATGCCCATTGACTACTGTTGAATGTTTATGTTTGTAATATTGCACATATACATTTGGTTAAAGCATCATAGATTGATTTGGTAACAGTGAAAATTGCCCATAAACTGGAACAGCACAACCTGGGAGCTGCAGTTAGCCTGGTATGTATTTCAATAGTGAATGAGGTTCAATGAGCACTAGAATTGTGTGTAATTTTATGGACACATCTTCAATATGTATGATCTATAGTGAAACCATTTTGGATAATGTACAGTCTATAGTGCTATTTTTGGGGGCCATTTAAGATCAATGTTTATGGTATTTCGGGTACAGGTGTATCATATTTCTATTTAGAAACTCTAGTTCACATTGTCTGAGCCAAATCTACACACGAATCATACTGTATGAGTTAAACACATACACTCTGAACATGTTCTTACTATACACATGACTAGAGTTACTTGTGTACAATTTACATGTAGATAACCATGAATGTATGTTTACTTTCCTAAAGTTACTGTCGTGACACATTCCCTACAGCACTACGACCTTCTGAACTCTCACTGCAGCACAGATGCTGGTTATGAGAGCAGTTTCAGTCTGTGTCCCAAGTTACACCCTATTCCCTATGTAGTGCAAGACTTTCAACTAGGGCCCATAGGGGTCTGGTCAAAAGTAATGCAGGTTGTAGGGAATAGGGAACCATGTGGGACCTAACTCTACAGTACGACTGACTGTGTTGCCAGGATGTTGAATGACCATTCTAAGTCTACCATGAGGATGATGTATTAACGATGTCTGGAAATGTAAAGGGAAACTGCACTTTTAAAGGGAAAGAGATATCGTCCTTTTTTGAGTGCAGTACAGTGTTTTTTGTTTTTGTTTACTTGTTTTAAGTTGTATAACTAGGGACAATTGTTTTTATTTCTTTTAATTGTATTTCCAGCATTATCCACTAGGTTTGCTGCAAGTAGAAATTCATAGGAAATGCTATTTCATTTACACAAGCTCTCTCCAATAAATCAATCTATGTCTGGTGAGTGTTTGGGTGGGAGGATTGCATAAGCCATGGGAGGCGTAGCTCTAGGAATCTTAATCACACTAAACATATTATTGAGCAGGGAATGGTATGGCAAATGCTCGGCCTCCGACTGCAGGGCACTACAGAGTGTAGTGCGTTCTGCCCAGTACATCACTGGGGCCAAGCTTCCTGCCGTCCAGGACCTCTATACCAGGCGGTGCCAGAGGAAGGCCTTAACAATTGTCAAAGACTCCAGTCACCGTAGTCATAGACCGTTCTCTCTGCTACCGCACGGCAAGCGGTACCGGAGCACCAAGTCTAGGTCCAAGAGGCTTCTAAACAGCTTCTCGCCCCTTCTAAACAGTTTCCTGAACATCTAATCAAATGGCTACAGAGACTATTTATCTTGCCCCACCCCCCTTTTACACTGCTACTACTCTGTTTATTATTATCTATGCATAGTCACTTTAATAACTCTACCTGCATGTACATATTACCTCAATTACCTCCACTAACCGGTTGCCCCGCACATTGACTCTGTACCGGTACCCCTGTATATAGCCTCGCTATTGTTATGTACTGCTGCTCTTTAATTATTTGTTATTTTTATTTTTTGTAGGTATTTTGTCTTAACTGCATTGTTGGTTAAGGGATTGAAGTATGGTATAGATGCCCTGGATGGTAGGAAGCTTGGCCCCTGTGATGTACTGGGCAGAACGCACTACACTCTGTAGTGCCCTGCAGTCGGAGGCCGAGCATTTGCCATACCATTCCCTGCCCAATATGTTTAGTGTGATTTTACACCTCACTTTGCTCAAGGTCATCCTCCAACAAATGGTATTCCCTGCCAAATAATAAGCTTTATGCAATTAAGATTCGTAGATCCCCCCCCCCCCCCCAACACAATCATGCACAACCAGACTTTGATTATTTGATTGGAGACAGCTTGTGTCAATTAAAATAACGTTTCCAAGGATTTTCTACCTGCAGCAAACCTAGTGGACAATGCTGGAAATACATGCCCCCCCCAAAGAAAAACCCCAAAACAACTGTCCCCATCTATGAGTACTTATGAATACAATTAAGGAAATAGTATCAAGTAGGGATGTAATGACCTCATATGTACTGTATATACCCAGATCATGCTTTAAACATCATAATTCCTCTCTACAGGGAGTAAAGAAATATGTCATCAAACACATATTCAGGCCATCTTTATAATCAAAAACCTACCATTTGCAGTTGAGGATAGACTGTTTTAACATGGTGGCCCTGGATCTTAGACCGTTAACCCTAACTGAGGTATTTATTGACCTGACCCCTCCTCGATACATGCTCCATGTTGAGATACATAGAGAGGATGAACTTTGCCCCAAATACACGAGGAGCCTTAATTCCATCCATGCCAAGTGTGTGTGTGTGTTGGGTATTGTGTTGCCTGGCCTGATCTTCCCGGCCTGGTCGCTGAAGAGAGAGAGAGAGAGCCTGCCTGAGACAGGGGATGGAGGGGAGGATGGGGACGGGAGATGGAGCAATTAGTTTATTAGGTCATAGCCCAGAGGAAATGTGCTGTGACAAGGACGGAGATTCTAAAAGGTCAGGGGAGAGGGAGCATGGCGTGTGACCCACCTACAGCCCCCCTTAGAGCCCCTAAATCTGGCATCATGCTGTTTAGGGAAGGAGATGAGGAGGGTATGGCCATGTGGGGTAAACACCCATGTGGTTTGGTTGTTCCTGGATTTATTTATACAACCTGAAACTCGTGATGGAGACTACAGACGAGTCACTTGGGATAGGGCTAGGCCATCGAGGTTTGAATGTCATTGAGTAGTCCTGTTCACTCATACAGTGACAGACATTTTTTTGTGCACAGGAGATGAAATGGATTCAAAAGAGGGATCCAATAAGTAGCAAAGATTCCTCTAGTTTTCAATATTTTCTGTAGAATGTAGTGCATCAAACTATACTGAACAAAAATATAAACGCAACATGTAAAGTGTTGGTCCCATGTTTCATGAGCTGAAATAAAAGATCCCAAAAATTGTCCATACGCACAAAAGCTTATTTCTCTCAAATGCTGTGTTTACATCTCCATCAGTGAGCCGTTCTCCTTTGTCAAGATCATCCATCCATGTGACAGGTGTGGCATATGAAGAAGCTGAATAAACAGCATGATCATTACACAGGTGCACCTTGTGCTGGGGACAATAAAAGGCCACTCTAAAATGTGCAGTTTTGTCACACAACTCAATGCCACAAATGTCTCAAGTTTTGAGGGAGCATGAAATTGGCATCCTGACTGCAGGAATGTCTGCCAGAACTGTTGCCAGAGAATTGAATGTTCATGTCTCTACCATAAGGCGCCTCAACGTAATTTTTAGAGAATTTGGCAGTATGTCCAACCGACCTCACAACCGCAGACCACGCGTTGTGAGGGCGAGTGGCTTGCTGATGTCAAAGTTGTGAACAGAGTGCCCCATGGTGGTGGTGGGGTTGTGGTATGGGCATGCATAAGCTATGGACACTGAACACAATTGCGTGTTATCGATGCCAATTTGAATGTACAGACATACAGTGACGAGATCCCGAGGCCCATTGTCACGAGACATGCCACCCGTTGAGCATGTTTGGGATGCTCTGGATTGACATGTACGACAGCGTGTTCCAGTTCCTGCCAATATCCAGCAACTTCGCACAGCCATTGGAGAGGAGTGGGACAACATTCCACAGGCTACAGTCAACAGCCGGATCAACTCTATGTGAAGGAGATGTGTTGCACTGCATGAGGCAAATGATGGTCACACCAGATACTGACTGGTTTTCTGATCCATGCCCCTACCTTTTTTTTAAAGTCATGTGAAATCCATAGATTAGCGTCCTAATACATTTATTTCAGTTGAATGATTTCCTCATATGAACTGTTACTTAGTAAAATCTTTGAAATTGTTGCATGTTGTTTATTTTTGTTCAGTATAATGTAAACAATGGAGTGTACTACTTATCTCAGTTGATCATTTTTAAATTAATTTTGAATAAAAGTGTAATTTTCCATTTAATTTATTCTAAGTGATTTTAGATGCTGTATTGTCTCTGTTAAAAGTGTTCCTCAACAGTAGCTACAGTTTACGTGGGTTACCCAACTGTGGCAGATTGTCATCGCAAGTGTTGTCTCAGTGCATGGGAGGATGTGTTAGTTTAAGTGTTCATATTTGATGTGACTTAATGTGAGTTGGAGGCTGTGGCCATACAAAGAGAGAACATAATGGAAGTTAAAAGTTAAAATATTGAGGCATGATGAGCAATACAAATTAGCAGTGTTGGGGAAGCTACTCTGAAAATATAGTTTACCAAGCTACTGATTACTTCACACTGGAAGAAGGTAAGCTACACTAAAGCTACCCTTAAGAAAAAATATATATGTTTGACTTAACTACAGTTACTTTGAATAGGTAGTTTAAACAACTTAGCGATCAATTATCATTTCTAAAATGTCAGACTACAAATTGCAAGAACAAATCAATCTGGAGTCAAATGTTAACCGAATGTGTAATTTGAGAATTAAGAAGGTCTGACACTGAAAAAGAGAGGAAATTATTGGTTACTTCACTCATTTTATTTTTGCACAAAAAGTAGTGTGTAGTTCGAGTAGTTAGCTACACCGCTAAATGGCAGAAAAGCAAATAACTACTGAAAACACTACCTAGATTTGCATTTAGTTCAACTTCCACCAAGCTACTGCAGAATGTTGTGAAATGACTAGTTAAACTACATGTAGTTCACTACTCCCCAACACTGTGAATATTTAGCCAGTGTTTGTCACCTGCTCCGAGGGGTCACAGAAAACGTGTTTTGGGTTAAATGTTTTTGCATACGACTCTACATGCATAAAATTGTCAGTTGTGTTCAGATTTTTAGTTATTATAATAATGATTAAGATGAAGCACAAGGTCAAAGATTTGTTGTTTTAGAGAAAAGCATGGGTGGATATTTAAGACATTGTGCTTGTGAAAACTCATTGTTTCAAAACTAAAGTTAATCTGAGTCCCCTACCTATTTTACTCCCTCTTATAAAAACGATGGACACAGGCCTAACCAAAAACAGTTGATTTGCCAACCAGCACACAATCCATTTTCCAATGATGTACAGTACAATTAATAACCTATCCTCAAAGTCACACAGCGGCTACATCCAGCCAGTTTATCCACCACAGCTATATCATCTTCACACCGAATGGTTTCCTGTTCAAGTCTGTATTCTGATTTGATAGTTGTGAGTTTTGTTTGGTGGTATTGTGGGCTGTCCTGGGTTTTGTGCTCCCTCAGTGCCTCACCACCCACCCAGTCGGTTAGGCTAGGCAGGAGGGAGAGCAGAGAGCCTTGGGAGAGCAGCCGCCCTGCTCCCTCTGAATGGATGACTGACCTGACCTGAAAATCAATGCCAGCTTGGCTGCTTCTGGTTCCTTTTACAACATCAACACTGTGTAGCTCTGTAAGGGGATCCAGACACACACTACAGTAGCTACTACTTTTCACAGGCTCATTTTGTCTGTTTTGTTAAGGACAATGATGGATGAGGGCACTGCTAAGACGGCCTGGACGGTGGCCTGTTGGTGACACACTGGGTGGAGGGGGTGGGGCACGGAGTTCAGCTTAGTTTGCGCTGAAATGGGACTGTTTTGGTTTTCGTTGTAGGTAACAATTTTGTCAGGGAGACCCGTAAATTGGAAAAGGTGAAATTGTTTAATTCATGGCTAAAATGTAAGATGACAAAACTAGTTTTATAATATGTTCAGAAACGCATAAAATATATATATATTTTTTAAATATAATCTATAATTTGCATTTTACATTGCTAACCCAAAAGCAGCCTAGCGAGATGTCAATCTGGGGAAAGAAGGCCAGTGTTGGACAGAGAGAATTCTGATATCCCTTTCCATAATTCATACGGGCAATGCACAAAAACCATTAGCATCTGAAGTATGAGTCTCTTCAATACTACTATGGCTGAATTACTGTTAGAAAGACCCTTGGCTTGAACCAGCCCCTTTAAACCATCTGAGAGGAGAGTGGAGAAAGTAACATGGACTCTTCTGGGTGAATTCACCGGCTCACCTGAGAAGAGATCAACATACCCAATTAAAATTACACCACTACAAGGAAAAACTCTTAAAAATCACAGACGTGTCGTTTCCACTCAGGGGAAAAATACATCTAGGTGGTTTATAATATACACTGAATATACAAATCATTAGGAACATCTGCTCTTTCCATGACAGACTGACCAGGTGAAAGCTATGATCTCGCATTACTTGTTAAATCCACTTCAATCAGTGTAGATGAAGGGGAGACAGGTTAAAGAAGGATTTTTAAGCCTTGAGACATTGATTGTGTATGTGTGCCCCTCAAGAGGGTGAATGGGCAAGACAAAAGATTTAAGTGCTTTTTAACGGGTATGGTAGTAGGTGCTAGGCACACTGGTTTGGGTGTGTCAAGAACTGCAACGATGCTGGGTTTTTTCACACTCAATAGTGAGACCAAGAATGGTCCACCACCCAAAAGATATCCAGCCAACTTGACACAGCTGCGGAAAGCTTTGGAGTCAACATGGGCCAGCATCCTTGTGGAACACTTGACACCTTGTAGAGTCCATGCCCAGACCAATTGGGGCTGTTCTGAGGGCAAAAAAGTGGGTGCAACTCCATATTAGGAAGCTGTTCCTAAAGTTTGTTACAGAGTCTTCCTGGATTTGCAATTGATAGGCATGCAGTTACGGTCTCCCGAGTGGAGCAGCAGTCTAAGGCACTGCATCTCGGTGCTTGAGGCGTCACTACAGACACGCTGGTTCGATTCCAGGCTGTATCACAACCGGCCATGATTGTGAGTCCCATAGGGCGGCGCACAATTGGTTCAGCGTCATCGGGGTTTGGCCTGGGAAGGCCGTGATTGTAAATAAGATTTTTTATTAACTGACTTGCACAGTTAAATAAAGGTTTGTGATAACATATTATATTATCTGTGAAATTATCTCATTGATACCAGGGCATCATTTGTACCCAAATTGTCTTGAATTAAACATAGGAGTAAGCCCTTACTGTCTATCCATGTCCAAGTGGCAAAATGGTCAATTTAATTAATCTGTCGAAAGAATGTGGCTGAAACCTTGACATGGCACAGTGTGTAGGCTATGTAAGATAAAACAGTGTTCGGCCACAACCTCATTCATCACCACTCCTTCCTCTCACTCCTCCTCCTTCTCCTCGAGAGTCCCACCATGGAATGATGGAGGGGGATGTCAATCGTGCTTCTGTCCCTCATTAGCGACAGGCCCTTTCTCTGTGGTGTGACAGACAGCTTGTTACACTCAACCTGAGGCTGAGGCTCGTTAACACGGCCTTCCTGGAATATACAGACATAATGAAAGAACCTGGCAACACATCTCACTTAGTCTATTAGCCTCTCAGTTTCCTCTCTGGGAAACTGCTCAGGGCCTCCTTTCAGACCAGGGCCAAACAAAGACCCCTCGTTCTTAAATGCCAGACAGCCCCACGGATGGACAGCTGGGTAGGAAATGTCACACCGTGTGCGGAATGCCCATTATCAGACAGTCATTTGTTCTCTCTGGCTCTCCACCCTCCACCCCCCACTCCATCAATCCCTGTGCCCCCCCCTGCTTTACAACCTGATATGGAATTGACAAATCAAGTCCTGTGTCTGTGACAGAATATAATCAACTAGAAAGTGCATGGGAGCCAAGTCCTCCAGCACCCATTCTGCTCAATCTAATTGGTTTTCTGCATCAAAGGTGTCACTCAACGAGAGACTACCCTTTTTTAGGCACTCTTCTCCCTCATTATGGCCCTGGGTCTGAGTCCCATTTACAGGCGGACCATCAGTTCTCCATACAGTGGGAAATCAAATTGGGAGGGGAAGGTTATAATTAGTCATTTCATTTGACGGAGCATTTCTGTCTCCATTTAATCCTTGACACCCCAGGCCACTTTTCTCACAGTCTCCGGTTGTCTCGATCTATGTGACCGCCACACCTGGCCTCATGGCACATGGCAGTGACATCACGTCATGGCTCCTCCAGAGGGTTGGGTGGGTGCTCAGCTCGCTCTATATTCATAGACAACCTCCATATGGACAATAGATACTCTGTTGCTTAAGAGTAATAATGGTAAAAGCACATACATTAGTGCGTTTGATGTCATGGAATGCAATTTCAATGCTTTAATATAACGTCATTTCAAATATATGATCATGTTCTCAGAGGCTTCAGGGTTGGAGTTGTAGATTCAGGTCTGTGGGACAAGGCCAAAAGGCCCTCTCCCCACTGAGTGAAGCCACAAAAGGCATGAAACAAATTAGTCCAAAAAAATGTATTTGTCTTCTCAACATTTGAACTTGGTTCAAGCACTCCACAAGCAACAAAAATACATTCCATAAGAGTAATTTGCATTTACAATTTACAGCCCACCCATAACCATTGTCAGGTCAGTAATATATATAAACAGTATCTTTGGATATCACATCAGTATATAACTGAAAAATCTACCATAAGGCTTTTGGAGGATAAGCCTTATGACACGTTAGGAAAGGTCTTGAGGTTAAAGAATCATGAGACATTTTTTAATAGCATGTCACAAGGATTTATTGTAAGAAGCAGAAATAATATGAGATGTTGAAGATCAGTACATTATGTCTAGGTATGTGTAGTGGCAATAACATCACTATCAAGCAAACAAAGAGAAAGCAGATTGCAGTCTTACCAATGACTGAATATATTAGGGACTCACTCAGACCTTTTACATAGTATTGCAAATGGCAGTATAAAATATACTGTAACAACTTTAAAAAGGTACAGTAAATTCCAAAGAATGATGGAAGGCATTCTGGAATGAAGAGACTAAACACAGCAAGCCCTGTTGTAAACAGGGTTTGACACCCAAGGTTCCATCGCTTCCATCCATACGTCCCCTGCTGCTAGACTGAGGCACAGAAATTGCCCAACTGACAAATGGGGTATGAGAGAAAGGGAAGGGAGACACAATCAGTTGCTTTTTCAAGGGTAGCCTAAAACTACACTAGACCGAGGAAGAAAGGTGGGATTCAGTAGTCTCTGAGTTTCACAAGCCCTCTGGACATAAGAAGGAGATAACGTAATACAGTTTTTATTTTGGTACCAAATTGAAGAGGTCCATTTATGGTTAGTGTAATATGTCAAGGTTATTAGTAAACCAAAATTGAAACTAAAAAGAAAACAAATCATGAAAAAACTATTTGGAAAACTGAAATAAAATAATTAACACTTGTTTTGAAAAACAAACTATACTGAAACTCGGACTCCAAAACGAATGTGGTTTTCAAGCTTGTGAAGCTGGAGGGTAAATGCTGCCAGGAGATGACGATGTTTCGAACAAATAGATGACAATATTTCTAACAAATAGATGACGATGACTCGAACAAATAGATGACGATATTTCTAACAAATAGATGACGATGACTCGAACAAATAGATGACGATGTTTTGAACAAATAGATGACGATGACGATGTTTCGAACAAAGACCCTACTGTTATGGGGTATTTTTCAGCAGGGCACTGTGGAAGGTCTCCAGATCACCTGAGTTTTACCAAGAGAAAAGGGGTACATTAAACTGATTACTTGGTCCGGGAGGTACTCTTGTGGCCCTTAAACACAGACAGAAACCCATACAAACACTACCCAGTTCATGTTTATGCCATGCTTACTGTAAATTCAGCTATCTTAGCCATCATCTTGTAAATATTTTTGCCAACTTACCTTCATCTTGTGCAGAGCTAGGGTTTGGAAGCACATGTCAGGGGAATCAGATTCTGTACCACCTACAACAAAACACACTAATTGTATTGATCTCTATTAGACTGGCTAGCTTTGCACACCTAACATGGTCATTTCAAGATTTTCAGCTTGCTGTTAGCTAGCGTCACTAAATTGGCAGCAAGATTGCTAGCCAGCTGAGAACCAACTAACCAACCATAGATTTATACACACTCATCATTGCTACCAACACACAGAGAGTGAGTACGCTATATCGGCAATTCTATTTTTAGTAACGGAGGGTTTTCCAGACAAGGGTGGAATAGATGGCTATCCGATTGAGCTACTCTTATTTGCTAACATTAGCTTAGTTGCTGAAGGTACCATTCTAGCAGTGACTACAATGGCATAGGTCAAAATTGATTGACAGTGTGTATCCAAAATATGATTCAGCTGATGGCATTTAGAGTTCTATACAGGACTGTAACATTAGCTTGCTAGCAAATTTACCTAGTCCAGCTAAGGTAGCTAATGTTATGTTCTGTCTAATAGAGAATCTTTCGTTTTGATTATAATGAAAAAAAAACAATGGTATCGCATCACTTCTCAGCTGTCGTTGAAATAGATTCCCCATCAGCTCAGCCTGAAAATCCCTCTGATAACATTTGGTCACTGTGAGCATAATTCTTAGTAGCCGCAAGTCATTGGCAGCATCGGGGTAAATCTCTGGTAGGTAGAACAGTGAAAGAAAACTAATTTTCACACTTGTTCGTAATCAACACAGCCAGACACAGAACACCACATGGACATGATGACAAAAGCTAGTGAAAACAATTGTTTTCAAAAACGATTGTGTCTAGAGAAGATTTGAGATTACTGAGTGTTGGTCGCCAACTTCCAAGTTGTGAGCACGCCCCATCTAGCTATCAGGGTGGTATCTGCATTTGCTATGAGTGCTGGACCCTGTGGTTCACTATGAGCTGCCTAATACACAGGAAGTCGAAACTTCTCGATTCTACCGGTGAAATTAAAATGCGCTCGTTCTAGCTTGTGGTTTGGAAAATATTAATGTTTATGACAAAAGTAATGTTGTCAATATAGCCATGACTATATGCCGTGGCAGAGCCAGGCTCTTCAATGTTTTAACCCTATCCCAAACCTTAACTTAAAAACACTTCGAAATTTGACGTTTGGATAAACGTGGATATGCGGCAGAATCTGAAGTCAAATTGGTCAAATTGGGAGATTTTGGTGCTATATTTGTGCTTTAATGTAACGCATACACATACTGTTTTTAAGGGCTAATATCTTAGTCATCTACTGATATGAAAAAGGCTTTTCCATGGTAAGTTCCTGGTGGGTCATATGGCCTACTGGAGTAGATTTATGTGAGTGATGGAGCGGAGAGAAATTCACACGCCACATAACCTATTGGAGGGTCCAAATTGCATGATGCATCACTCACTGGCCTAGGGTCAGTCGTCACTGCCAGCCAGGTCCTGGTGAAAGGCCAAACATCCTCCCTCCTTCCGGGCTCTATCCCCCAGTTTGACCATCTCTCTGTCCAGCGAAACGAAAGCTCTCTCTTTCTCACACACACATACGCTACTGTATGAATGGAAACAAAGACATACCTTTTGGGGAGGAATTAGGACTGTAATCCATCATGTGACCATAATAACCGTACTCCTCCCCAACTTTCACAAGGTCAATAGCTGAATTCCCATTGTGGAATGCATGCCGATAAAGGCATCCACTTTTAATGAATGAATCAATAAGCATACTATAAAGGCTCAATTAAATCTGTTTCGTGGAAGTGTAGCGCGATTCAAATGTAAAGGTAATTTCCAATTGAGCCGACATGTGCCGTGTTTACTGTGAATGCAGTTTATGCGAACATGGAAACATTGCCTTTAAATTTTAATTGCGCTATAGAGCAGATCTTACGAGATATGGATTGAATCGAGCCCTAAAATATCTCATATCAAAATGTATTTGGCACGCAACGGAATATAAATCAAAGACAACATACTGTATATCAAATAAAAAATTAGCTAAGCCATGTTTTCATAGTTTTTACATTTTTTATTTATTTTTTATTGGAGGTTAAAATCCCCCCAAAAGGAACTTCCTGCTCTCCTGTTGTTGGATATTTCCCCCAGGAAGCAACAGGAAGCAGAGTATATTATGGGACATGAATGTGCCTGTGTGCTCAGTGCTGTAGCTCTATCTATCCAAGGCACCACCTGCTGTTTCTGTGCCTGTTTTCATTCAGTCTGTCATTCACAGTACAAGATATACAACATCAATAAATAAATAAATAACCAGGGAATAAGTTCATTAAAATAATCATTTTACAAACTAGAAAAAGAGGCTTTGTGTGTGTGTGTGTGTGTTATTGTAGATGTAGTGATTCAAATGGAAATCTAAAATCTTGACACTCTGACACATTCTCCTTTAAAGATCTTTTTCCATCTTCAGCGTTTTCCTGGTTCTGATTCTAGAGGCTCACAGCTGGACTTTTGTGATCTGCTGTTTCATTTCCTTTTCTCATTACTGGGGGACTTGCAGTACACACTGATCACAAATCAAAAGGCAGAATCTTTAAGATGTCAAATCCAATTCAAAGCTTGATTTATTTTATACAATAAAGAGATTCCAATCCCAAACCAGTGTGTGTCCAAAATGGAACCTTATTCTCGATAACATAAGTTCACAAATATAGTGCATTTTATATGGAATAGTGTGCCATTTCAGAGCTGTTGACAGTTAAAAAGCTCCCCAGGAAAGATAACCCTGATGTGTCGATCTACCATCAACTAGCAGAGAAAGATGACAATAGGGTCTGTGTATAGGGAGGAGGTCAGAAACCTGGCCGTGTGGTGCCAGGACAACAACCTCTCCCTCAGCGTGATCAAGACAAAGGAGATGATTGTGGACTACAGGAAAAGGAGGACAGAGCACGCCCCCATTCTCATTGACAGGGCTGTAGTGGAGCAGGTTGAGAGCTTCAAGTTCCTTGGTGTCCACATCACCAACAAACTATCATGATCCAAGCACACCAAGACATGAAGAGGGCACGATAAAAACCTATTACCCCACAGGAGACTGAAAAGATTTGACATGGATCCTCAGATCCTCAAAAGTTTCTACAGCTGCACTATCGAGAGCATCCTGACTGGTTGCATCACTGCCTGGTATGGCAACTGCTCGGCCTCGGCAAAGGCTTTACAGAGGGTAGTGTGTACTGCCCAGTACATCACCGGAGCCAAGCTTCCTGCAATCAAGGACCTCAATACTAGGAGGTGTCAAAGGGAAGGCCCTAAAAATAGTCAGACTTCAGCCACCTTAGACATAGACTGTTCTCTATGCTACCACACAGCAAGCGATACCGGAGTGCCAAGTCTAGGTCCAAGAGGCTTCTCAACAGCTTCTACCCCCAAGCCATAAGACTCCTGAACAGCTAATCAAATGGCTACCCAGACTATTTTCATTGACCCCCCCCCCCCTCTCTTTTAAGCTGGTTGTTGGTTAAGGGCTTGTAAATTGACTCTGGCTGGAAGCACTTTTGCTCTGTTAATCACATAAGCCATTTAGTGGGTGACAAATTGTGCTGCTTAGAAATAATGCCATAAAGTCCAACTCTATGCCATGATCACAAATCAGCACGGACTTAAACCAACCGGTGGTTTTATCAGGCATCCACTGTATATTGAAATTCCAAATAGTTACCTTTTTTATACTGCACATGTTTACATAATAACAAAGTCAGTTGGCTATACAGGTCAACCAACTATTCTACTTTAACCATTGTAAACGTACCGTGCTGTGTACAGTACTGCAATTTCTTATACATTGTGTGATATGATCTTACAGTGTATGGGTGGCTGTGGCCCCAACTGTGGCTGACTCTCGGTTGCCTGGTGGGTTACGCTGTGTGTGTGCATGCATGCCTTCATTCAGTACGTACATGTGTGTATGCGTGTCTTCGTACAGTACGTGAGTGTGTGCATGCATGCCTTCGTACAGTGTGTGTGTGTGTGTGTGTATGTATATTCATGCGTGCCTTTGTCCAGTTCATGCATGTGCGCGTGTGACCTGGGTGTGTGTCAGCTGCTGTCCCAATGCGGAACACCCTCCAGAGACTGAGTGGCTGATGGTTGCTGTCCACATTCTGAACAGGCACCCACCTGACCTGAGCTGCCAATCCTCAGGGCATGAGTCCTGTTGACATGCTAACATGGCAGGCATGTAAGCAATGGCTCTAATATCCACACTAGCATAGCTATTAGAATGCATGTCCTGTGCTTCATTCTAGTTGGAATGATAGTATAGATTGTAACCTGTGATAGAAAAATTACATATTTACCTACATATTTACCTAATATTAATGGTTAACAATGAATAATTGTCTAATAATAAGACATTTCTGTCTTGTTAGTGCCTGTGTTTTCATGGGCTCCACTCTAGTTCCCCATCACAAACCCCAGACCGGACCAAATCTGACCCAATCATAGACGTCTATTTTTCACAAGGTTGGACATCACAGTTCAGTAGAGCACATTAGAGGACAGTACAGTAAAGACAAGTAGAGTATTGATAAGTACATTAGTGTCTACTGTACAGTAGAGTGGTGTAGAATTGAGTACTCCAACTCTACTGTATTCTACTGAGCTCTACTGTGTTGTACATTGTGTACCTATTTAGGATACAATGCCATGAATAGAATAACGTTCATAATGATGCATTTCTGTGTAGTACATATCAGGAACCCATGAGGAAATTCTGTTACCACAATTCTGTTACCAGGTGTAAATCCACTTCACTTTATGTAGTTCAATAACCAAAATAAATGTTTTCACACTCAAGCTGTCATGTTATAGCGGACATCTTTCTGCAGAAATCTTTCAATCTTAATTCGGAGTAGACACTTCAAAGTTTTTGGAAACAAACAAAGGGAGATTTTACTAAACATATTTTACCAAACTTTGCATCAACACAGTTCTTCCAGTAAATGTGTTTTGTAGAATGTTCAGTGTACATTTTTTAAAAGAAGTCATTGAAATCAAACCATACAATTCTATGCACAAAGTTGAAATATTTGTTGTTTGTTTCGCGCTATACTTCCATCTCAGCGTAATTCCGGGAACCATGGAATAGCCCTTCTTCCTAGACACCTGCACATTGTCACATTTTGCCACAGGGACTTCACAGGACCTGACAAAGGGAATTGTGTTTTTCACATGTGGGTTTTCACATGTATATTTCTATACAATAACTTATGTTTCCTACATAAAGGGCAGAGCTGTGACAGCTGTGTCTAAGGGATGGTATCTTGAGATGTAGGATGCGGGCTAAATTCTCAGGTGGTCTCCAACCTAAAAAAAAAGTCACATAGGTTGAGAGACAATATGGTGTGTATAACAATGTATGGCCACATGATTATAAATGCTATGCAAACCACACAACTTATATCATCTCTAGATTCCTCTACAGTTTTGACCAGACTATCAATGTGCCAAACATGCATGAAGCCTTGCCTATTTTTGTTGGACATGCTGATTAAAGAACAACATCTCTACAACCTTCAACATACACACTATAAAAGAGCATTCACCAATTGATTGTTCACTGTAGTTTGCTATGGAATGAATAAGTAAATGGCAGCTTCCAACCAAAAAAACAGAGCCTTTAAATGAACGAGACAAACAGTGCCCCCTGTTGGAGAGGATGCCTAAGAGCAGGGCCACAGTGAGAAAACTGTCAGAAGAGGTTTGGGCTTTTTGGATAATGGATATTGCCTTTGGTCTCTACTTCTCCTTGACAAAATATAACAATTACGTAATCATGCTAAATAAGCATATTCAACGTCTAAACTGTCAACAAACCAGTTGCGCCTACTATCTGATTTCTCTTAGAAATTCGATTGATAAAACAATGTATTATTATTGTTTTTACACTAGACCTACAGTAGGATACCGTCCAAATAATATTAATCTGTTTTTGTGCAAAATTAGGAAGTAAGTATCGAGGTATGACCAGTTTCGTATGTAGGCATCACCAGTGGTCCTCTGTAGCTCAGTTGGTAGAGCGTAACGCTTGCAACGACAAGATAGAGGGTTTGCACCAACCACGCGTAAAATGTCTTATGCACGCATGACTAAGTCGCTTTGGATAAAAGCGTCTACTAAATGGCATATATTATTACCAGAGGAATGATAGAACGAAACCCACAGTAGTGTATGTGCTCTACAACAGACTGTAGGTGGCAGTGCAGAACACAAATTGAGCGACAGTCATTCACTATGGCTTATATATATATATTTTTTTTAAAGGATACAAAATCAAACAAAATTATTTGCAACGACAAAAACACATGAATTAATTAAATTATGTTCCCCATTCATTTGATTAATTACTTTCTATTATCACTGAGTGGAATAAGAACTGGAACATCTAAAAGAGAACTAGAGACTCATTTAAAGGTAGTTATCTTCAAAATAACATCTGTCTATCACAGTGTGGTGGAAGTATAGATGGTAAACAAGTTCAGATGATTAACTCAGTCGAAAATGTCCCCAAAATACCCATTTTAGTTGTGTGGCGTGAGTCACTAATGGCTGGATGACTGAACCTTCAAATCCTGTCTGCTCTGTGGATGGAGCTTTCACAGAAGCATATAAATAGAATTCATTCTAATTCTATGGCTTGAACAAAGCTACATAGGCTACCTAATACCACTGTATCGTGCATGGCTTATCTAGGCGTAACTATTTATGGTTGAATACGCAAATACTGGAATGAAACTGGAAATGATACACAAAGCCAAGGGTCAGTGGTTTTCATGAGCAGTGTGCAGTCAGTCATAAGTCTTTCCCTGCCTCAGACTTAG
Source organism: Oncorhynchus masou masou (assembly GCF_036934945.1). NCBI lineage: Eukaryota > Metazoa > Chordata > Actinopteri > Salmoniformes > Salmonidae > Oncorhynchus > Oncorhynchus masou. Next base: position 24,632,107 of record NC_088232.1, read on the forward strand.
CCCCTACTAGACTCAGCCCCTACTAGACTCAGACTCAGCCCCTACTAGACTCAGACTCAGCCCCTACTAGACTCAGACTCAGCCCCTACTAGACTTCAGCCCCTACTAGACTCAGACTCAGCCCCTACTAGACTCAGACTCAGCCCCTACTAGACTCAGACTCAGCCCCTACTAGACTCAGACTCAGCCCCTACTAGACTTCAGCCCCTATTAGACTCAGACTCAGCCCCTACTAGACTCAGACTCAGCCCCTACTAGACTCAGACTCAGCCCCTACTAGACTCAGACTCAGCCCCTACTAGACTCAGACTCAGCCCCTACTAGACTCAGCCCCTACTAGACTTCAGCCCCTACTAGACTCAGACTCAGCCCCTACTAGACTCAGACTCAGCCCCTACTAGACTTCAGCCCCTACTAGACTCAGACTCAGCCTCTACTAGACTCAGACTCAGCCCTTACTAGACTCAGCCCCTACTAGACTCAGACTCAGCCCCTACTAGACTCAGACCCTACTAGACTCAGCCCCTACTAGACTCAGACCCTACTAGACTCAGACTCAGCCCCTACTAGACTCAGCCCCTACTAGACTCAGACTCAGCCCTTACTAGACTCAGCCCCTACTAGACTCAGACTCAGCCCCTACTAGACTTCAGCCCCTACTAGACTTCAGCCCCTACTAGACTTCAGCCCCTACTAGACTCAGCCCCTACTAGACTCAGCCCCTACTAGACTCAGACTCAGCCCCTACTAGACTTCAGCCCCTACTAGACTCAGACTCAGCCCCTACTAGACACAGCCCCTACTAGACTCAGACTCGGCCAATACTAGACTCAGCCCCTACTAGACTCAGAATCAGCCCCTACTAGACTCAGACTCAGCCCCTACTAGACTCAGACTCAGCCAATACTACTCAGACTCAGCCCCTACTAGACTCAGACTCAGCCCCTACTAGACTCAGCCCCTACTAGACTCAGACTCAGCCCCTACTAGACTCAGACTCAGCCCCTACTAGACTCAGCCCCTACTAGACTCAGACTCAGCCCCTACTAGACTTCAGCCCCTACTAGACTCAGACTCAGCCCCTACTAGACTCAGACTCAGCCCTTACTAGACTCAGCCCCTACTAGACTCAGACTCAGCCCCTACTAGACTTCAGCCCCTACTAGACTCAGACCCTACTAGACTCAGACTCAGCCCCTACTAGACTCAGCCCCTACTAGACTCAGCCCCTACTAGACTCAGACTCAGCCCCTACTAGACTCAGCCCCTACTAGACTCAGACTCAGCCCTTACTAGACTTAGCCCCTACTAGACTCAGACTCAGCCCCTACTAGACTCAGACTCAGCCCCTACTAGACTTCAGCCCCTACTAGACTCAGACTCAGCCCCTACTAGACTCAGCCCCTACTAGACTCAGACTCAGCCCCTACTAGACAGACTCAGCCCCTACTAGACTCAGACTCAGCCCTTACTAGACTCAGCCCCTACTAGACTCAGACTCAGCCCCTACTAGACTTCAGCCCCTACTAGACTCAGACCCTACTAGACTCAGACTCAGCCCCTACTAGACTCAGCCCCTACTAGACTCAGCCCCTACTAGACTCAGACTCAGCCCTTACTAGACTTAGCCCCTACTAGACTCAGACTCAGCCCCTACTAGACTTCAGCCCCTACTAGACTTCAGCCCCTACTAGACTCAGACCCTACTAGACTCAGACTCAGCCCCTACTAGACTCAGACTCAGCCCCTACTAGACTTCAGCCCCTACTAGACTCAGACTCAGCCCCTACTAGACTCAGCCCCTACTAGACTCAGACTCAGCCCCTACTAGACAGACTCAGCCCCTACTAGACTCAGACTCAGCCCCTACTAGACTCAGACTCAGCCCCTACTAGACTCAGACTCAGCCCCTACTCGACTCAGACCCTACTAGACTCAGACTCAGCCCCTACTAGACAGCTACTCTTACATTTTCAGACATCGGCTCATACATTTTGGACAGTAATTAAGTTGCTCTATTTCCCCCGATTGTGTCATCTGAATGAAAAGCCCATGGAAGTTGCTTTAGGGCAAGAAGTGCGTTGTAAAGTAGACTGATGGAGGGAGGGAAGACTGAGGGATAAAAAGGGATGCAGCTTGCAGTATGAATTAAGGTAAGGCCAAGTCAAATACTGGGTTGTGATACACTATATATACAAAAGTATGTGGACACCCCTTCAAATGAGTGGATTTGACTATTTCCGCCACACCAGTTGCTGAAAGGTGTATAACATTGAGGACACAGCCATGCAATCTCTATAAGCAAACATTGGAAGTAGAATGGTCTTACTGAAGAGCACGCATAGCGCGTAGAAATAAACTGTCCTCGGTTGCAACACTCATTACCGAGTTCCAAACTGCCTCTGGAAGCAACGTCGACTCAAGAACAAGAACTGTTCGTCAGGAGCTTCATGAAATGGGTTTCCATGGCCGAGCAGCATAAATCTTGCTGCCATTGGACTCTGGAGCAGTGGAAACACGTTCTCTGGAGTGATGAATCACGCTTCACCATCTGGCAGTCGCACGGACGAATCTGGGTTTGGCGGATGCCAGGAGAATGTGATCTGCCCCAATGCATTGTGCCAACTGTAATGCTTGGTGGAGGAGGAATAATGGTCTGTGGGTGTTGTTCATGGTTCAGGCTCGGCCCCTTAGTTCCAGTGAAGGGAAATTTTAACGCTATAGTATACAATGACATTCTAGACGATTCTGTGCTTCCAACTATGTGGAAGGCCCATTCCTGCCCCTGTGCACAAAGCAAGGTCCATACAGAAATGTTTTGTCGAGATCGGTGTGGAAGAACTTGACTGGCCTGTACAGAACCCTGACCTCAACCGCATTGAACACCTTTAGGATGAATTGGAATGGCGACTGCGAGCCAGGTCTAATTGCCCAACCTCACTAATGCTCTTGTGGTTGAATGGCAGCAAGTTTGCGCAGCAATGTTCCAGCATCTAGTGGAAAGCCTTCCCAGAAGAGTGGAGGCTGTTATAGCAGTAAAGGGGGGACCAACTCCATATTAATGCCCATGATTTTGGAATGAGATGTTCGACAAGCATGTGTCCACATACTTCTGGTCATGTAGTGTATCCTGGCTACTGAGCAGAAGAAATGCACATTTTTACATTTGACATTTGAGTTATTTAGCAGATGCTCTTATCCAGAGCGACTTACAGTAGTAGCACACATTGATACTTCTTTTGTACTGGAAGCAACTTTGAAGCAACTTTATTAGTCAGTGTAACTATACCAGTTAGCAGTAGTGTAAAGTACTTCAGTAAAAATACTTTAAAGTACTACTTAGTAAGTTGTTGGGGTATCTGTACTTTTTACTCCCTACAGTTTCCCTGACAACCAAAAGTACTCGTTACATTTTGAATGCTTAGCAGGACAGGAAAATGGTCAAATTCACGAACTTATTTTTTCTTTATTTAACTAGGCAAGTCAATTAAGAATAAGTTCTTATTTTCAATGACGGCCTAGGAACAGCTGCCTTGTTCAGGGGTAGAACGACAGATTTTCTTTACCTTGTCAGCTCGGGGATTTGATCTCGCAACCTTCCGGATACTAGTCCAATGCTCTAATCACTGAGTTACCTGCTGCCCCGAGAGAACACAGGTCATCCCTACTGCCGCTGGCCTGGCGGACTCACTAAACACAAATGCATCTTTTGTTAATAATGTCGGAGTGTGCCCTGGCTATCCATACATTTTAAAAACAAGAATGGTGCCGTCTGCTTTGCTTAATATAAGGAATTTTAAATGATTTAAACTTTCTTTTGATACTAAGGTATATTTTAGCAATTACATTTGCTTTTGATACTTAAGTATATTTAAAACCAAATACTTTTAGACTTTTATTCCAGTAGTATTTTACTGGCTGACTTTCACTTTTACTTGAGTAACTTTCCATTACCTATACTTTTACTCAAGTATGACAATTGGATACTTTTTCCACCACTGCCAGTTAGTAGCTACAGTATGATGATGCTATTAACAGACTTAGTCCAATTTCAGTACTGTATCTTCATTTTGTCAGTATTCATATCAAGGAGGCAGGAATGGACATGCTATAGTTCATCTTACACTACCTCATCTAACAAGTCCATGAAAGCCTCAATACCACATGCATACTCTTGTGACAGGAAATAATAATTAAGCAAGCTAATTAGGTAACATGTAAATGTGCCCATGGTGGATACTGATGCGCAGAGTGAGAGAGAGAGATCCTAAACATTCAAACTTGGTACTGACGACATACTTATTGTGAACACACACACACACAGCCTTTAAAAGACAGGGAGCCGTTGTCACGGTAACGGGGGGAAAACACACTCCAGTCAGTCCACACACTGCAGTGAGAGAGAGAGAGAGAGAGAGCCAGGCAGCCTTTGAGAGACACAGGCAGACTACTGCCGTCTGCCTGCCTGCAGGGTCAGAGTAGAATTTGTGATGATTTGACAAGAGCGCCACATTTGCAGTACATAGCACCCCTGTCGTTTACGTTTGACACCCAGCAGTCAGAAACAATCTCATGTTGCCTGAACTAAGGAACATCATCTACTGTCTACACTACAGATGTGTGACGTTTCGGCCAATATGCCTTGCACTTAACTACTTCTCTCATTACCATTCTCACCTCACAATTACTATGTACGAGGGCTGGTGTGGCTGTTTTGAAACAATAAGTATAAAGTTAAGTATATGCAAGATGTCTCTACCGTCTTTTTTTAATTAACTTGAAACACAATAAATCTGTGGGGTACAGGAGGACTGTTTATTGTACACAGGGATTGAAATGAAAGGAAAAATGTAATCTCTATAAACAGATTGATGCTGAAATGTGTTCTACAGGGAGCAGACCTGGGTTCAAATAGTAGGTCCTATTTGTTTTCTTTTAAATACTTTAGCTGTGCTTGATTGAGCTTGTCTAGCGCAATGGAACCAATGGAATAATCCCAAAAGTGCAAACCCAAACTCATCTGGCACTCCAGGTAGACTCACACTTTTTTTTGTAAGAAAACCAAAACTATTTGAACCCAGGTCTGATTCATGGATGGCTGCACAGTTTCAGAGGAGCAGTCTGTCTGTTAGAGCCCACTGTGCCAAATGACCCTAGAACAAGGCACTAAGAACTGAACACTGAGCACTGCCATCACGTCCCAGTGTCACTCTGATGTCATTACAAACGTACAACCATCTACTATAGGTTGCAAAAAGGTTTCCCCAGCAATTGTGGTTGGAAGATTCCCAGAATCAGGAAGAAATAATCAGGAAATCCTCCAAAAATTATTGATAGAAAACCTGAAAATTCGGGGAAAGTCAATGGAATTGTTTTACTCTAAAATCACCACATACAGTGAGCTCCAAACATATTGGGACAGTGACACGTTGTTGTGGCTCTGTACTCCAGCACTTCTGAAATTATACAATGACTATGGAGGTTAAAGTGCAGACCGTCAGCTTTAATTTGAGGTTATTTTCATCCATATCGGTTGAACCGTTTAGAAACTTTTTGTACAAAAGTATTAGCACAAATTCACTAATGTGTATTAAAATTTTTAAAAGTTTTGTATTTGTCCCCATATTCATAGCACGCACTGACTACATCAAGCTTGTGACTCTGTTTGTTTTGGTTGTGTTTCAGGTTATTTTGTGCCCAATAGAAATGAATGGTAAATAATGTATTTTTGGAGTCACTTTTATTGTAAATAAGAATAGAATATGATTCTGAACACATCTACATTAATGTGGATGCTACCATGATTACGGATCATCTTGAATGAATTGTGAATAATGATGAGTGAGAAAGTTAGAGGCATAAATATTCCGTACTGAGCCAAAACAACACCAAAAGTGTCATTGTCTCAATACTTTTGGAGCTCACTGTACATCACCCTTTTACAAACACTGAGGTTGCACTGAGCAGGTATAGACCATTCAACAAATACAACTGCTGGACATACAAAGGGCTCAATTCTATTGAACCAGGCCTCCATCGTAGATTATCACATGTTGACGATCCAGTAGGTTGTAGACAAATACAGAGACTGTAATTGTGCTGTGGTGGGTTGCTTTGAATTCCAGCCAAAGTAGTCCAGAATGGAAAAACCTGCACCTCAACCCTATGTATAGTGTGCTGTTAAACACAGCAGGAAATACAAGCACCCAGAGTCATACATGAAATATAATGATCAGGAGATGGTGCTGTAACAAGGTTCTCAAAGTGTCTATACTTCATTGACTTGTTTCCGGATAAAACTGGTTTGATTCAACACAAACTGCAGTAAGTGTCGAAGGACCTCTCATCCTCGTTCGGTACCCTGTCTTGTTATGTCAAACACGTTATTGTTGCCAAAACCTGATTTACCAGCTTCATTACATTACATTACATTACCTTCAACAGCAACGTGTTTGTAAAAAATGTTTTTTCTTCCTCTAGTTTCACATTTTCTCATGCCATCTGTTGAAATCACCAGGGGAAAAGGAAAAAAAAGTTGTAAATGAACAAGTTTTCACGTGTTGATGGGGAAAGTGGCACAATTTTTAATTATACCTGGACGGGCGCTAATTCCAAATACTTAATATAACAAATGGCAAATGGGCTCTTGCCGGTTCCCTTGGTAATTGGGACTCTGTGTTCTTAGCATCTGCTACATTCATTAACGTTGCAACGAGCCCAGTTACAATATGTTCTTTATTTGTTCAAATTGATTCCCCTGAGTTTTAGAGAAAGGTGGGAAAACTGCTGTTGGTGGTGGTGATGTAAAAGCAACCTGGTGCCTGGAGCACTTCATTAGGGGCTTAGTTAGCTTAGCTCCTGCCTGGCTGCCTATGGTATCAATACCATAGATAGCCCTGGGTTAAAATACGATTATTAATATACTAAAATACTAATCTTTCAAATACTTTGAGCGTTTGCTATAGCATGCCTGGAGTGCAAGATGGGCGGGGGTTGCACTTTTGGGACTACTCTATTGAGCCATTAAGTCAGACAAGCTCAATCCAGCACATTTCAATTATTTGAAATTATTTCAAATAGTATTTGAACCCAGGTGTGGACCCCAGAACAGAACCAACATGATTGGATTCAACCCACACTCCCCAGTCTTCTACTGTTACTTCATGCTCATTGGGCAATGATGTTGCATGTTCTCTAATTACTAAAGGTGAGGACATGTGGATAGTCACATGTGAATATAACTGATAACAAACCTATCCAAAGAGTAAAAAGGAGAGGGGCAGTCTGTCTATATTTCACTTTCTACACCATACACATACTGGCTTGTATGCAAGCTCACAGACACACACACACACTCACTCAGCGACACCTGGGATAATTACCCTGGTCTTTGGTACAGAGTATCCTTGTATCTGCCAATCATATTCCCACTAATGGCCTCCACCACTCCCATACTCAAGAGTCTGTGCCTTTATTGAAATTAATTTCAGCTTACCTTTTCTTTCTCATCTCTTTTAAAAGAGGATTTCACAGAAAAGCCTGCTGTCCTCCCACACAAAATATCTTCTCCCCCATCACCCTTTACAATGGGAAATAATGGTTCTGGGGTAGGGTTTTGAAATGAACGGCTAACATTAGATAAACACATTAAAATGAGTTTGTGTGTATGTGAGAGAACTAGTGAGAGAGATATGGAGAAAGAAAGGGATGGAAAGAGAGGGACGCAGCATTAAGCGCGCCCGTACAGGCACGTACACGCTCGCGCTTAGCACGGTAGATGTGTTTTGAGAGCTGTTTGTTTTTTTAGTACAAAGCCTCTGACTGTTTAGACATTTTGCCAATGAGCTTCTTCTAACACAAAAATATTAATGACACACTTGTTAATAACTGTCTAGATATACACTTTTACAAAGAAAACAGGCTTTTGTTGTCCCCATCTCTAATATTCATGAGGCTTGATTTCATTGTTTTCTAACATCCAGTCTGATCACCGTATTGGTTTTGTTCATAGAATGACAACGGCCGTATAGAATTATAACATTTAATTATGAAGTTGCATTCAAAAATAATTCCCTGCATTAAATGTGAGTCATGATTTTGTAAACATAGTAGTATTAGCTTCGCATATTTCTTGGTATGAATACGATTTAGCCCGATGGCATATGTCTGAAATGACTTGACCCTATCAATGAGCAGTAGTCTCCTTTTGTCTAACTCACTCTATGCTCCCAGCAGTGTCAGTTACCATGCACCACCAAGCCTCGTAGACGTGTTGTCTTACGTGTTACAACGTAGGCTCGCTGGCTTTCTGTGCGAACTGAGGTGTTAAGTACATCATGCACTTGCATTGGTCAAGATCATCTCATTAACAAAACTCTAATGGACACAACTGCCAAACAAAGAAAACAAAGAGCTGTAAAAGACACGCAGGCCAGGAAAAGTAAGTTATTCCCTCCTGGATAGTGTTAGAGACAAAAAAGGATGTATCTGTGATTGATCAAGCTGTGGAGAGATCAAACCTGTATGTCCGTATGTCTGTTTTGTTCGTCTGTAAGGCCCTATATCTGCGAACACATGCTCCGTCTCTCACCCAGCTGTGTAGCCGAGAGATGTTTGTGTCGAGACCGACGTCTTTCGATTCACATGGCGTTACTCTACACCCACACATTGTCAATGTAGCAGCACTTTATTGATAAACAAGAACTTAGTTTGGTCATTAAATGATCTGTGGGCTTGTCACTGTACTTAAGACAGCCTTGGCAAAAAAACAAACAGGAGTGCCCTACTGTGGCTCCTTTAAAAACCAAACAAATACCCCTTCTTTTCTTTCTCTGTGGCGGGCGGTGGTGGAGCGAGGCACTTTTAGACATTTGAAGCCAAACGCCCTTTTGTTATTTACTGCAGCTATTTTCATTCTACACTTGCTTGCCTGATGCTGGAGTGGTAAAATAGCAGTAATTGCTGGATCGTTTGCAGGTTGTTTAGCTTTTGCGCCAAGCCAGATGAGAACCGCTAATGAGCACAGCTTCCAGCAGCAATTAGTGAAGCAGTCGTGTACATCACAGATGATTTGTAATTAATCAGATACATCTCATACTGTATATGTGTTTGTGTGCCGGCTGTTTGAAGGGCGGTGGGTTACAGAACAGAGGGGAGGGGAGGAAGGTGGTGAGATGGGCACTTTTTCCATTGAGGAGAATTTACATGATACATAACCGTGTGCGTCTCACCTAAGGGTTAAGTTTTTGTTGTCTTAGACCCAGTGCGGTTTAGATCACATGGGCTCTAAGTACTTAGATTAATAGCTCTATCTATGAATTTGAGAGCGGTTACATTTTCCCAAGCCCCTTGCCTTTGGCTGGGGCTGCCGTTTAGCTGAGATACAAACTCAGGATTGTGGCTTTAAGTGGACAGCCCAGTGGAGGAGAAACAATACATCATATGATATCAGAGTGACTGAGGCTCATGGACGGCAGTCATGACCGATGCATGTGTTACTGCTGTCAGTGACACCTGAGAGACCATCAGATCAGACAGCTTTCGCTCTCCACTGCACACCTCCTCTATCTTATGTTGCTAGAGTAGACACAGTAGCAGCCAGTGGCCTAACAACACCATTAGAAAATCTCTGTCGGAATACTGCACCTGATTGTTACTATTACAGGTTGCCATGGCAACAGGACAAACCACAAGGGCAACATCCAATCAACAAAGGACAAGCAGACCCTGACTCATGGTCCAGCTGCCAACCCATTCATTTGGCTGGTTTATCACAGTAAATATCCTCTCTACAGCAACTTGCATTTACGTTACTACATGCTTCAGTTCAATGTGTCTGGATCAGTTGGTCGATTGTTTCTCAACAAAAAATGACAGAGAGAATACAATGCAACATGTTTGTAACTATATGGTTTAGGAAAGATCAGAGAAAAGACTTCTTGCAACCTTTCTAAAAGGAACCCTTTGCTAGCATTATAAATGGCTTAAATTATAAAAGCTCTGTAGAGACCTCCTCCCTCCAGTGCACAGGAGTTCAATTAGCAGGTTTGAAACTGTAGATTGATATAGCATGTCCCATAGGGGTCTATTATCAAGTTTGCTGGCCCATGCACTGATGGCGGCTTCCACACACCCACCACCACCACCCCTCCTGTAGCCACACCCAGGCAGCATAGCATCCAATTAATGTTCTCAGTAGCTCTGGGCAGAGTGCGTCTGCCTGCCTGTTGGGGCCTGGCCTTAGCTAACAAGAGGGGTGACAACAGGGTCATTAGCCGCCTGCGACTATGCAGTCACAGAAAAGACCCGTTAGGGGACAGTAGCAGTCCTTTAAAATCCCTAATGAACACAAGCCAGTGCGTTGGCAGTCACTCCCCTGCCTTCTCCAACCCAATTTAAGTTGTTTGTGGGAGACACAAAATAATTAAAGGTGCACTTTGTTGTTTTTTATTTGGGTTGAATGAGGGCTGCCCCTGCACTCACTGTTGCAATATGTTTTGTGCTGTTTGCTATTCAATTTCCCTCTTAAGTATCAAAAATAGGCTTCTAGCGTTCACTGCCTTCCATTATGAGAGTTTGTTGTTATTCCTCCTGTGAGAGAGAGGTGCAATTATTTACATTTACAGCAATCACAGTTCATCATACACTTGTTTATGGTGGGGAATAAACAAGACATAATGTTTATAAATATCTATGCAGAAGTATGATGCGATAGCAATATTCTTATGTTTTACAACTGTCATTCAGTAAACAGTGATAGTGTGTAGTTCGGAAGCAAGATGATATGTGTGCTGTTTTACTTTATTTATTTTTTTACCCCGTTTTCTCCCCAATTTTGTGGTATCCAATTGGTAGTTACAGTCTTGTCTCATCGTTGCAACTGCCGTACAGACTCGGGAGAGGCGAAGGTCGAGAACCGTGCATCCTCATAAACAAAACCCAACCAAGCCGCGCTCCTTCTTTACACAATGCCCACTTAGCCCGGAAGCCAGCTGCACCAATGTGTCGGAGGAAACACCGCTCACCTGGCAACCGTGTCAGTGTGCATTGTGCCCGGCCAGCCACTGGAGTCGCTAGTGAGCGATGGGACAAGGACATTCCCGCCGGCCCAACCCTCCCCTAACCCAGACAGCGCTGGGCCAATTGTGCGCCCCGTGGGTTTCCCGGTCGCGGCCGGCTGTAACAGAGCCTGGACTCGAACCCAGAATCTCGAGTGGCGCAGGTCCTATGTGCTGTTTTTAACGGCACTGTCAGCTGTCAGGAAACGGCAGGTTGGTTTCTAACCTAATTTTGAATCTGGGACTTCTGTACATTTACCTTAATTAAGGTTGAGAGTGCATTTACCTTAATTTGTTAAATTGTGGTGATATTATTCACATATCTCAAAGTAAGAGGAAGATTTTGAATCTTGTTAATTTTGTGTATCACTAGCCAATCTCTCAACCAACGTCTGCATATGTAATAGCAATTAGTTTTGAACAGATCTGTGTTTTTTTACATGACGGAAATGTTACCCTTAATATAATATTTTTTACACATTTCTGTGCTCAGAAAAAGCTACATTAGCCACATATCCACTTTGTAGCTGAGCAATGTACCAGTGTTAAGGAAACCAATGTATAAGAAGTTTAAACATCCCTTGTTCTATTCTTACCGCCATCAATTTAACTCCACAATAACACGTTAACCTCCTTAGTCGTGTGGATCAAACTGCTTTGCGCCATAATAACAAACAGTGTTTGAGTATGCCGTTTTACTACTGATGTTATTAAGAGAGATATACGGCATCAGCCATGGATGGAGGAGAAACTCATTGTTGTGGTTAATCTCAGAGAAGCATTCCCAGCACAGCAAATTAAAGTCAGCCAACAGTTCCAAACAGGCACATATGTGACTGGGCTGGAAGGATATGCACCATACGGAAGCATCAGGCTTCTAGTCCCACACAAGTCACTCGAGCACCCTAAAGCTGTCTCATTTTTTTGGTGGTTGATATTGAGCATTAGTCTGCTACAAAAGTAGTGTTATCTTCATGGGACCATGATCTGAGATGGAGAATACACAGATATTGCGTACTGTGTTCCTCACTACTGTGCTGCCCTTTGCTTCTTGTGTGAATTGATGACAAAAAGTAAACAAACTTCACCCAAAACATTTTTCCTACAACATGGCATCAAGTGCTATGACATTTTTACACCTACATGCATGTATCGCATTGTGATTTGAAAATCACCCAGGGTAGGAATAACAATGGCAGACAGTGATAACTTACAAACAGGAACTGTTTGCGCTGTTACCACCAATGTGTCATAACAGATAATGTGTCTTCACCATAGGGATTTAACGTAGAGCCAAAATGTAGCCATATAAGGAGGATACAATAGTACATACCATACAGGCTAAAGTCATTTCAACATCAGCCTTGCAATAACAGGGCATGGCCAAAGGAGGCAAACGCTGATTACCTCTGACTTTCTCCACTGTTGTCATCTTATAGTAATCCGAGCCTGTGAATGGCAGTTGCTGTATTGGGTATTGTAGTTGTAATATGTTGGCATGTGTTGGCATCATCTACAATGATGGCATAAACTTTCCAATAGATTTTTGCAGCAGCAGACTGGCTACAGATACAGGATCTTAATTTGAGCCAGTTTGCTACAGCATGAAAATAAACCTTTTGCAACAGGAAATGCGAATTATTATGTGGATTATAAATAATGGACTTGTTTTGTAGGGGTTGATACATTTTTCATAAGGGCAAATCAAGTCTGACATTTTAAAAATGTAAATTTCAAACTTTAGAAGCCTTTTTAAACTTCAAATACACTTCAAGTTTGCATTTCCTGCTGTGCAGAGAAGTTCTCAGCAACAAAAGACTGATCAAATTAAGATCCTACACCTGTACATGTCTTCTCCCCTCCGATGTACAATGTAGAGATTACCTTGTCAATTCTGACCATGCTTATTAATAAGAGAGCCAAGTTAATTGCTGAGTGAGAGAAGTGTAGTCCTACTGCTACAGAACACTGAAAATAAGGAGGCGCTTAAAAACTGAAAACTGTCATACCTGACAAGCCATAATAATTTCTTCTCCTTTTCTACATGCTTCCAAAACTCTCTCCTGGTTATTATATAAATTGCAATTAGGAGTCATCATGACATGCAAGAGGGGGTCTTGACCTGTAATATCTCATACTTAGAGGCCTTATTATCCTCTGAGAGGTGCTATGACAAATGTTGGTGATTGACATCGCATTTGGTTCCTGTGTGACATGCAAAGATAATCTTTTGACTCTGATCTACTGTAATTTAGACATATTTGAAAAAATGTTATTTTACGGATTTATGAGTGGAATAATTTTGGTTCCCTTTGTTGGGCTAATTACAGAGAATTTTGGAGTCAAACATGAAATGATGTACAGTCATTTCAAAGGTTACCCACCTGAAATGGAAACATGTTGTTTACTTGGATAAAACTAAATTATATATTGTTTAATGTCCACGAAATGTATAAAAATCAATGAGCAAAGACGGGAAAATAGAACTGAACTCCACAAAATTATAGATAAATAACTAACTTCATTCACCAGACAAACAGAAAAAACAACGATCCTTTTCTGTTTGGCAGAGGTTAATATGGCCGAAAATAACACACAGCTATACATAGAAACGTATTAGAAACGTCCATCTCTTAAAATAGGTACGATTGCTCTGTGTAAAGTGCAAGGGCTGAAAAACATTAAACATAACAGCAGATATAATATAATATAATCCAAACACATTTGTGATTATGAAGCTGCAGAAATGATTATCTAATCTTTCCATTAGATCAGGGTACACAAAAGGGTTATCCTATGGAACTTAAAATGGTACTTCAAAGGGTTATCCTATGGGGACAGCCGAAAAACCCTTTTAGAGTATAGGTAGACATTTTCTTTGCACCTTTGCAGGTAAGAAGGGACACCAGGGTCAGCATAATGTACAGATATAGGGTCTTAATTTGAGCCAGTTTGCTACAGCAGGAAAATAATCCTATAGCAACAGGAAATGTGAATTATGTGGATTATAATAAATGGACATTATTTGTAGGGGTTGATACATTTGTCTTTAGGTCAAATCAAGTCTGACATTTTAATGTGTAAATTACAAACTTTTTAAACCTTAAATACACTAAGTTTGCATTTCCTGCTGTGCAGGAAAATTCTCAGCAACAAAATAATGATCAAATTAAGATCCTACATCTGAGCAGTGAGTCAACTTTAGCGTCCTGTTGATTGAAATATTTACACAGGTATGCATGAGATCAATATGTTTTCTAGCTAACTGTTCCCTGTTTTGCCTTTTTTGTGAACTATTTTTGTTAAACATATAAATAGATGCTGGAATTCAGACAGACAATAGGCTTTACAGGCAACAGATTTTACAGATTTATACACTGACAGAATATATTTCCATCAAAAAGAAGACAGTCTCACACCGTATCAGCCTTCCATACAAACACACAAAAACACATCCTCTAAAAGGATTCATAATGGTTCTCTCCTATTTTTTCCAAAGGCTTAAAATAATCTGAGTAATTTGCTGCCACTGTCAGGAGCAGGCCTGGAAGGATGGAATCCACCCACTCATCTATCCATCCATCTCAATGAGAGTCCAGCAGGGCTTTCATTTGACATATTTCACATATTAAATTTGACATGATGGTGGAAACAGGAATTTGTAACAGGACTTTGTCTTCTGTCATATACTGTACGGTGTATACTTTAGTTAGTTAGATCTCCTTATGTTATATATTATTATGCATTATATAAGCTATTAAATAATGTAATGCTACACATTTCTATACAGCTTGACCATGAAAATGGGTTGAGGTTCAAACTGTGACTGTGGATACAATGCTTATACCTAAATTCTATCAACATATTGATTCCACTACACAATCAATATCGATTGCACTAGGGTAATACACTCGACCACTGCTACTCTAACTTCCGCGATGCATACAAAGCCCTCCCTTCAGCAAATCCGACCACGACGCCATCTTGCTCCAACCGTCTTATAGGCAGAAACTCAAACAGGATGTACCAGTGATTAGAACCATTCAACGCTGGTCTAACCAATCGGAATCCATGCTTCAATTGTTTTGATCACGCGGACTGGGATATGTTCTGGTCAGCCTCAGAGAATAACATTGATCTATACGCTGACTGTTAAGAAGCAGTGTGGCTGGTTGGGTTGTGTATCGGAGGACGCATGACTTTCAACCTTCGTCTCTCCCGAGCCCGTACGGGAGTTGTAGCGATGAAACAAGATAGTAGCTACTACAACAATTGGATACCACGAAATTGGGGAGAAAAAGGGGTAAAGTTGATTCAGCTGCAGGATTGGGGCACCACCAGTACAGGGCTTGCTCAGGAATGGCAGAAGGCAGGTGGGAGTGCATCTGCACGCACAGTGAAGCAAAGACTTTTGGAGGATGGCCTGGTGTTAAGAAGGGCAGCAAAGAAGCCACTTCTCTCCAGGAAAAACATCAGGGACAGACTGATATTCTGCAAAAGCTACAGGGATTGGACTGCTGAGGACTGGGGTAAAGTCATTTTCTCTGATGAATCCCCTTCCCGATTGTTTGGGGCATCTGGAAAAAAGCTTGTCCGGAGAATGCCTCCTGAGACCATTCATGTGTGGGGTTGCTTCACAGTCACCCCTTTTAGATTTGTGTGTATTAAGTAGTTGTTGGGGAATTGTTAGATTACTTGCTAGATATTACCGCTCTGTCAGAACCAGAAACACAAGCATTTCGCTACACTCGCATGAACATCTGCTAACCATGTGTATGTGACCAATACAATTGGATTTGATTTAAGTGTGAGAATTATACCTTGACATTTTTTAATTTTTCTCACAGGACCTCCTATGTGTGCACATCTTTTATGGGCTGAATAGAAAGGGACATCTGTTACAAAACACCAAAAAGTGTAATGACATTCGGCAATTGTCATTGGGTCTCCAGTCTCCACTCTCAAATTAATTGATGCGTCTTCCTGACCCACTTGTCATCTCCCCAGCCACATGAATAATAAAAAATAAAAAGTTAAAAACATGACACAAAGGTGAGGAGGTTTGTTTAATTTGGTATAAGCTTTTATTTGTTTTATTTTACCACAGTAGCCATACAAATTGCATTTTAAACATATAGGAGAATGATTAAATGTGCATTATTTAGAGACCCGATAGAGCTACACAAAAAAATTGGGAATTAACTAAATGTATCTGTTGTGATTTCTTTATGCCTTAATCAGGTACAGTACGAGCTGTCCCCAAAATACCCCAAGCTGATATGTTGTAAAAGCAGATATCTGCTGTTGTAACTGTATTACAGCTGAAGCACTAATGTGTACAAGGTTGAAGCGTAGGAGGAAAAGCATCAGCTGTCCTCTCGCTCTCCTAGCAACCATTAGTCTGGAGCACTCCCAGCCTGTTACCAACATGCCAGCACACATGCTGCTCTAGGAACACTGTTTAGCAAACCCACAGAATGTATTACTCTTCTAGGAACATTGTTTAGCAAACCCACAGAATGTATTACTCTTCTAGGAACACTGTTTAGCAAACCCACAGAATGTATTACTCTTCTAGGAACACTGTTTAGCAAACCCACAGAATGTATTACTCTTCTAAGAATACTGTATAGCAAACCCATAGAATGTATTACTCTTCTAAGAATACTGTTTAGCAAACCCACAGAATGTATTACTCTTCTAAGAGTACTGTTTAGCAAACCCACAGAATGTATTACTCTCCTAAGAATAATGATCAGCAAACCCACAGAATGTATTACTCTTCTAAGAATACTGTTTAGCAAACCCACAGAATGTATTACTCTTCTAGGAATACTGTTTAGCAAACCCACAGAATGTATTACTTTCTAAGAGTACTGTTTAGCAAACCCACAGAATGTATTACTCTTCTAAGAATACTGTTTAGCAAACCCACAGAATGTATTACTATTCTAAGAGTACTGTTTAGCAAACCCACAGAATGTATTACTCTTCTAAGAATACTGATTAGCAAACCCACAGAATGTATTACTCTTCTAAGAATACTGTTTAGAAAACCCACAGAATGTATTACTCTTCTAAAAATACTGTTTAGCAAACCCACAGAATGTATTACTCTTCTAAGAGTACTGTTTAGCAAACCCACAGAATGTATTACTCTCCTAAGAATACTGATTAGCAAACCCACAGAATGTATTACTCTTCTAAGAATACTGTTTAGCAAACCCACAGTATAAAAATAAATAAAGTCTCACACTCTAGCCTATACAGTATATGCTCCCAACAATTGAATGGGTAAACCTAACAACCAATGTTTCGGCAACGCAGTGTCATCTTCAGGGTTGAAACCCACAGTATAACATGATATAACTAACAACGGTCTTTTTTATTTTGTAATTGCACAAATCACATAAATTGTGTGAAACATGATTAGCCTACTGGTAGATGAAATTTCATGGGAAAGATTGAACACTGTAGGCCTAATCTGTCGTGGCTAATTATAGTTGCAGCATCCAATGTATTATATATATATTTTTTTTTTATTTTTATTTTACTGTAATGCTGTTAACTGAGATCAGTTTCCCCCTCTCCAATCACTCATATAGGAACAGCAAAGACCATCTACAGGTGTTGTTGCAGACTGAACAGGTCAGAGGTTTGGTATTTTACGCAAATCTTTGCAGCAATAAGTATATCTTACGTTTGGTATGGTTACTAGAGGTCGACCGATTATGATTTTTCAACGCCGATACCGATTATTGGAGGACCAAAAAAGCCGATACCGATTAATCGGCCAATTTTATTTTTTATTTTTTTGTAATAATGACAATTACAAACAATACAGAATTAATACTTATTTTAACTTTAATATAAAACATCCATAAAATAAATTTATCCTCAAATAAATAATGAAACATATTCAATTTGGTTTAAATAATGCAAAAACAAAGTGTTGGAGAAGAATGTAATATGTGCCATGTAAAAATGTGTGCCATGTAAAAAAGCTAACGTTTAAGTTCCTTGCTCAGAACATGAGAACATCGACAGAGATGGCCGCCTCGCTTCGCGTTCCTAGGAAACTATGCAGTTTTTTTTTTTTTTTTTACGTGTTATTTCTTACATTAGTACCCCAGGTCATCTTAGGTTTCATTACATACAGTCGAGATGAACTACTGTATATAAGATCAGCGTCAACTCACCATCAGTACGACCAAGAATATGTTTTTCGCGACGCGGATCCTGTGTTCTGCCTTACAAACAGGACAACGGAATGGATCGCATGCAGCGACCCAAAAAAACGACTCCGAAAAAGAGGGAAACGAGGCGGTCTTCTGGTCAGACTACGGAGACGGGCACATCGTGCCCCACTTCCTAGCATTCTTCTTGCCAATGTCCAGTCTCTTGACAACAAGGTTGATGAAATCCGAGCAAGGGTAGCATTCCAGAGGGACATCAGAGACTGTAACGTTCTGTGCTTCACGGAAACATGGCTAATTGGAGAGACGCTATCCGAAGCGGTGCAGCCAACGGGTTTCTCCATGCATCACGCCGACAGAAACAAACACCTTTCTGGTAAGAAGAGGGTTGGGGGTGTATGCCTTATGGCTAACGAGGCATGGTGCGATGAAAGAAACATACAGGAACTCAAATCCTTCTGTTCACCTGATTTAGAATTCCTCACAATCAAATGTAGACCGCATTATCTACCAAGAGAATTCTCTTTGATTATAATCACAGCCGTATATATCCCCCCCCAAGCAGACACATCGATGGCTCTGAACGAACTTTGTTTAACTCTTTGCAAACTGGAAACCATTTATCCGGAGGCTGCATTAATTGTTGCTGGGGATTTTAACAAGGCTAATCTGAAAACAAGACTCCCTAAATTTTATCAGCATATCGATTGCGCAACCAGGGGTGGAATAACCTTGGATCACTGTTACTCTAACTTCCGCGACGCATATAAGGCCCTGCCCCGCCCCCCTTTCGGAAAAGCTGCCCACGACTCCATTTTGCCGATACCTGCCTACAGACAAAAATTTAAAAAAGAAGCTCCCACGCTGAGGTCTGTCCAACGCTGGTCCGACCAAGCTGACTCCACACTCCAAGACTGCTTCCATCACGTGGACTGGGACATGTTTCGTATTGCGTCAGATAACAACATTGACGAATACGCTGATTCGGTGTGCGAGTTCATTAGAACGTGCGTTGAAGATGTCGTTCCCATAGCAACGATTAAAACATTCCCTAACCAGAAACCGTGGATTGATGGCAGCATTCGCGTGAAACTGAAAGCGCGAACCACTGCTTTCAATCAGGGCAAGGTGTCTGGTAACATGACTGAATACAAACAGTGCAGCTATTCCCTCCGTAAGGCTATCAAACAAGCTAAGCGTCAGTACAGAGACAAAGTAGAATCTCAACGGCTCAGACACAAGAGGCATGTGGCAGGGTCTACAGTCAATCACGGACTACAGGAAGAAATCCAGCCCAGTCACGGACCAGGATGTCTTGCTCCCAGGCAGACTAAATAACTTTTTTGCCCGCTTTGAGGACAATACAGTGCCACTGACACGGCCTGCAACGGAAACATGCGGTCTCTCCTTCACTGCAGCCGAGGTGAGTAAAACATTTAAACGTGTTAACCCTCGCAAGGCTGCAGGCCCAGACGGCATCCCCAGCCGCGCCCTCAGAGCATGCGCAGACCAGCTGGCTGGTGTGTTTACGGACATATTCAATCAATCCCTATACCAGTCTGCTGTTCCCACATGCTTCAAGAGGGCCACCATTTTTCCTGTTCCCAAGAAAGCTAAGGTAACTGAGCTAAATGACTACCGCCCCGTAGCACTCACTTCCGTCATCATGAAGTGCTTTGAGAGACTAGTCAAGGACCATATCACCTCCACCCTACCTGACACCCTAGACCCACTCCAATTTGCTTACCGCCCAAATAGGTCCACAGACGATGCAATCTCAACCACACTGCACACTGCCCTAACCCATCTGGACAAGAGGAATACCTATGTGAGAATGCTGTTCATCGACTACAGCTCGGCATTCAACACCATAGTACCCTCCAAGCTCGTCATCAAGCTCGAGACCCTGGGTCTCGACCACACCCTGTGCAACTGGGTACTGGACTTCCTGACGGGCCGCCCCCAGGTGGTGAGGGTAGGTAACAACATCTCCTCCCCGCTGATCCTCAACACTGGGGCCCCACAAGGGTGCGTTCTGAGCCCTCTCCTGTACTCCCTGTTCACCCACGACTGCGTGGCCACGCACGCCTCCAACTCAATCATCAAGTTTGCGGACGACACAACAGTAGTAGGCTTGATTACCAACAACGACGAGACGGCCTACAGGGAGGAGGTGAGGGCCCTCGGAGTGTGGTGTCAGGAAAATAACCTCACACTCAACGTCAACAAAACTAAGGAGATGATTGTGGACTTCAGGAAACAGCAGAGGCAACACCCTCCTATCCACATCGATGGAACAGTAGTGGAGAGAGTAGCAAGTTTTAAGTTCCTCAGCATACACATCACAGACAAACTGAATTGGTCCACTCACACAGACAGCATCGTGAAGAAGGCGCAGCAGCGCCTCTTCAACCTCAGGAGGCTGAAGAAATTCGGCTTGTCACCAAAAGCACTCACAAACTTCTACAGATGCACAATCGAGAGCATCCTGGCGGGCTGTATCACCGCCTGGTACGGCAACTGCACCGCCCTCAACCGTAAGGCTCTCCAGAGGGTAGTGAGGTCTGCACAACGCATCACCAGGGGCAAACTACCTGCCCTCCAGGACACCTATACCACCCGATGTTACAGGAAGGCCATAAAGATCATCAAGGACATCAACCACCCGAGCCACTGCCTGTTCACCCCGCTATCATCCAGAAGGCGAGGTCAGTACAGGTGCATCAAAGCTGGGACCGAGAGACTGAAAAACAGCTTCTATCTCAAGGCCATCAGACTGTTAAACAGCCACCACTAACATTGAGTGGCTGCTGCCAACACACTGACACTGACTCAACTCCAGCCACTTTAATAATGGGAATTGATGGGAAACGATGTAAATATATCACTAGCCACTTTAAACAATGCTACCTTATATAATGTTACTTACCCTACATTATTCTTCTCATATGCATACGTATATACTGTACTCTATATCATCGACTGCATCCTTATGTAATACATGTATCACTAGCCACTTTAACTATGCCACTTTGTTTACATACTCATCTCATATGTATATACTGTACTCGATACCATCTACTGTATCTTGCCTATGCTGCTCTGTACCATCACTCATTCATATATCCTTATGTACATATTCTTTATCCCCTTACACTGTGTATAAGACAGTAGTTTAGGAATTGTTTGTTAGATTACTTGTTGGTTATTACTGCATTGTCGGAACTAGAAGCACAAGCATTTCGCTACACTCGCATTAACATCTGCTAACCATGTGTATGTGACAAATAAAATTTGATTTGGTTCCTTTTAACATGAGACTTCAATATTTGTAACGGTTTTCTTTACTTGAAAGAGAGGTGGACCAAAGCGCAGCGTGGTTATATTGGTTATATTGATGTTTAATAAAAAAAAGATAAACAAGAACACTACAAAACAATAAACGTGGAAAACCAAAAACAGACGCAAAACCTTAACCAATAGGGGAGGGTCTGGGTGGGTGTCTGTCCATGGTGGCGGCTCTGGCGCAGGACGCGGACCCCACTTCACCATCGTCTTAGTCCGCCTTCTTGTCCGCTTCCGTGGCCTCCTAACCACGGTGACTCTACTAAATAACCCCACTGGACAGAGGGGCGGAAGCTCTGAACAGAGGGGCGGAAGCTCTGGACAGAGGGGTGGAAGCTCTGGACAGAAGGGCAGGGGCTCTGGGCTGAGGGGCTCTGGCGCCTCTGGGCTGACTGGTGACCCCTGTCTGACTGGCGGCCCCTGGCTGACTGGCGGGCACTCGCGGCCCCTGGCTGACTGGCTGCACTGGCGGCCCCTGGCTGACTGGCGGCCCCTGGCTGACTGGTGGCACTGGCGGCTCCTTGCAGACTGGCGGCCCCTGGATGACTGGCGGCACTGGCAGGCTCCTTGCAGACTGGCGGCACTGGCGACTCCTTGCAGACTGGCGGCACTGGGCAGACTGGCGGTACTGGCGGCGCTGGGCAGACTGGCGGCTCAGGCGGCGCTGGGCAGACGGGTGGCTCAGGCGGCGCTGGGCAGACGGGTGGCTCAGGCGGCGCTGGGCAGACGGGTGGCTCAGGCGGCGCTGGGCAGACGGGTGGCTCAGATGGCGCTGGGCAGACGGGTAGCTCAGATGGCGCTGGGCAGACTGGCGACTCTGATGGCGCTGGGCAGACTGGAAGCTCCGGCAACGCTGGAGAGGAAGGCTCTGGCAGCGCTGAACAGGCGGAAGACTCCGGCAGCGCTGGAGAGGAGGAAGGCTCTAACAGAGCTGGACAGGCGAGGCGCACTGTAGGCCTGGTGCGTGGTACTGGCACTGGTGGTACTGGGCCGAGGACACGCACAGGAAGCCTGGTGCGGGGAGCTGCCACCGGAGGGCTGGTGCGTGGAGGTGGTACTGGATAGACCGGACCGTACAGGCGCACTGGAGCTCTTGAGCACCGAGCCTGCCCAACCTTACCCGGTTGAATGCTCCCGGTCGCCCTGCCAGTGCGGCGAGGTGGAATAGCCCGCACTGGGCTATGCAGGCGAACCGGGGACACCGTGCGCAAGGCTGGTGCCATGTAAGCCGGCCCAAGGAGACGCACTGGAGTCCAGATGCGTAGAGCCGGCTTCATGGCACTTGGCTCAATGCTAACTCTAGCCCGGCCGATACGCGGAGCTGGTATGTACTGCACCGGGCTATGCACCCGCACTGGGGACACCGTGCGCTCCACAGCATAACACGGTGCCTGCCCGGTCTCTCTCACCCTCCGGTAAGCACAGGAAGTTGGCGCAGGTCTCCTACCTGGCTTTGCCATACTTCCTGTGTGCCCCCTCCCAAGAAATTTTAGGGGCTGACTCTCGGGCTTCCTACCGCGCCGCCGTTCTTGTTTCTCCAACTCCATTCTCCTGTAACCCTCTTCGCACTGCTCCAGCAAATCCCAGGCGGGCTCCGGCACTCTCCCTGGGTCGACCGCCCACCTGTCTATTTCCTCCCAAGTCGTATACTCCAGACTTCGTAGCTCCTGCTGCCGCTGCCTGTCACCACGCCGCTTGGTCCTGTTGTGGTGGGTGATTCTGATGGCGCTGGGCAGACGGGAAGCTCCGGCAATGCTGGAGAGGAAGGCTCTGGCAGCGCTGGACTGAGTAACTCTGTAGGCCCGATGCGTGGTGCTGGCACTGGTGGTACTGGGCCGAGGACACGCACAGGAAGCCTGGTGCGGGGAGCTGCCACCGGAGGGCTGGTGTGTGGAGGTGGTACCGGATAGACCGGACCGTGCAGGCGCACTGGAGCTCTTGAGCACCGAGCCTGCCCAACCTTACCCGGTTGAATGCTCCCGGTCGCCCTGCCAGTGCGGCGAGGTGGAATAGCCCGCACTGGGCTATGCAGGCGAACCGGGGACACCGTGCGCAAGGCTGGTGCCATATAAGCCGGCCCAAGGAGACGCACTGGGGACCAGATGCGTAGAGCCGGCTTCATGGCACGTGGCTCGATGCTCACTCTAGCCCGGCCGATACGCGGAGCTGGTATGTACCGCACCGGGCTATGCACCCGCACTGGAGACACCGTGCGCACCACAGCATAACACTGTGCCTGCCCGGTCTCTCTAGCCCCCCGGTAAGCACAGGAAGTTGGCGTAGGTCTCCTACCTGGCGTCGCCATACTCCCTGTGTGCCTCCCAATACATTTTTGGGGCTGACTCCCGGGCTTCCTTGCCAACCGTGTTCCCACGTATCGCCGGCTCCTCTCTCCGGCTGCCTCAGCTCTCCTAAGTGCCTCCACCTGTTCCCATGGGAGGCGATCTCTTCCTGCCAGTATTTCCTCCCAAGTGTAACGACCCTTGCCGTCCAAAACGTCTTCCCATGTCCATTCCTCCTTTCGCTGCTCCTGCTGCCGCTGCCTGTCACCACGTCGCTTGGTCCTATTGTGGTGGGTGATTCTGTAACGGTTTTCTTTACTTGAAGGAGAGGCGGACCAAAACGCAGCGTGGTTATATTGATTCATGTTTAATAAAAAAAAGATAAACACGAACACTACAAAACAATAAACGTGGAAAACCAAAAACAGCCCTATCTGTTGCAAACACAGAGACAGGAACAATCACCCACAAACACACAGTGAAACCCAGGCTACCTAAGTATGATTCTCAATCAGAGACAACTAATGACACCTGCCTCTGATTGAGAACCATACTAGGCCTAAACATAGAAATACCCAAATCATAGAAAAACAAACATAGACTGCCCACCCCAACTCACGCCCTGACCATACTAAATAATGGCAAAACAAAGGAAATAAAGGTCAGAACGTGACAATATTCCAAGGTAAGAGGTTTTAGTTAATATAGTATTTATAGGACTATTTCTCTCTATACCATTTGTATTTCATATACCTTTGACTATTGGATGTTCTTATGGGCACTATAGTATTGCCAGTGTACCAGTATAGCTTCCGTCCCCCTCCTTGCCCCTACCTGGGCTCGAACCAGGAACACATAGACAACAGCCACACTCAAAGCATCGTTACCCATCGCTCCACAAAAGCCACGGCCCTTGCAGCGCAAGGGGAATAACTACTCCAAATCTAAAAGCGAGTGACGTTTGAAACAGTTTTAGCGCACACCCTGCTAACTTGCTAGCCATTTCACATTGGTTACACCAGCCATTAGGCTGATAGGCTTGAAGTCATAAACAGCGCTGTGCTTGCGAAGAGCTGCTGGCAAAACGCACGAAAGTGCTGTTTGAATGAATGATTACGGGCCTGCTGCTGCTCAGTCAGACTGCTCTATCAAATCGGACTTAATTATAACATAATAACACACAGAAATACGTGCCTTTGGTCATTAATATGATCGAATCCGGAAACTATCATTTAGAAAACAAAACGTTTATTATTTCAATGAAATACGGAACCGTTCGGTATTTTATCTAACGGGTGGCATCCCTAAGTCTAAATATTCTTGTTACATTGCACAACCTTCAATATATGTCATAATTACGTAAAATTCTGGCAAATTAGTTCGCAATGAGCCAGGCAGCCCAAACTGTTGCATTTACCCTGACTCTGTGTGCAATGAACGCAAGAGAAAAGACACAATTTCACCTGGTTAATAATGCCTGCTAAACTGGATCAGTAGTTATAACTAGTGATTATGATTGATAGTTTTTTTATAAGATAAGTTTAATGCTAGCAAGCAATTTACCTTGGCTTCTACTACATTTGCGTAACAGGCAGGCTACTCGTGGAGTGCAATGGTTAGAGCGCTGGACCAGTTAACTGTGCGGTTGCAAGATGGGAACCCCTGAGCTGACAAGGTGTAAATCTGTCGTTCTGCCCCTGAACAAGGCAGTTAACCCACAGTTCCTAGGCAGTCATTGAAAATAAGAATGTGTTCTTAACTGACTTGCCTAGTTAAATAAAAGGTATATAAAAATAAATAAATACATTTTTTAAATAATTAAATGATCTGAAATCGTTGCCCAAAAATACAGATTTCCGATTGTTATGAAAACTTGAAATCAGCCCTAATTAATCGGCCATTGCGATTAATCGGTCGATCTCTACCAGAGACAGGTTACTTCAGCCTCCTGTTGCACCTTCTTCACCACGCTGTCTGTGTGAAGTGACCATTACCGTTTATCAGGGATTGGCACAACGAAGAACTTGAAGATTTTGATGATAAGTGATATTCAACATTATTATTAAAAATAGTAGCCTACTCATTTATAGTAGGCTACATTCTGTGGTTTGGTAGCCTAACTCTGTTCTATTGATGGACTCTGGCCAGATAGAAGACAATGCAGAGTTCGGAAAAATTCTAAGTATGCTGCATCCGTTTCGCAATGGAGCATCGGACCAAGGGGGAGCAGCGATGCCGCTCTGTTGCCGAAATTGATGACATCTGGTGCAATGCAGCAGACTTCAAAATTGGGATGCGAATGGGACATTCATTAACAAATTTACGTACCAATTGAAACGTAATGCCCTGAGACCAGGTTGGTTGAATTGCTCCTCTGATCACTTGGGCCTACTTTTTTAAACGTATACAATTAGGTTTAGGGTGTGTTCGTAAATTCAATCTGGAGTGAGCTCTGGAGTTCCTCTATTCAGAGCGTTGTCAGATTGTCCGTTCGTAAATTCAGTGTTTCGCTCTCGGAGCGCACACTGGACGCTCTGGCCAAGGAGTAGGGTTGATCCGAGGGTTCTGACTCACAATAGCAGTCAAGCACCCAAGCTAACTGGCTAATGTTGGCTAGCTACTTCCAGACGCAAATGAGTACACCTCACTCCATTTTACTCCCTATAGCAGAGCTGGTTAGGCTGTTTTCATGTCCTCTAGATCATTGGTAACTGTAACTGTGCAGCTGGCAACAATTTAATTACACTTTTCCCAGACGTTTACTGATACCGGCCACATTCAACTGTGGTTGAGCGTTCATAAATTCGTCAGCTATTCTGCGCTCTGGCACACTCAGACGAGAGTGCTCTGAAATCGGAGTAGAAAGCCAGTTTGAATTTACGAACGCACACTCAATTAGCCATACTTTGAATCTTGAGCTTTTTGGTGAATTCCTAAACACGGTTGTCAAATTGCCTTATCCTTAAAATGTACTTCTTTATTTGTCTCTAACAGAATGGAAGTCTAGTTGGTGGAAAATTATATTTTAATTGAGTCAATATTTCGGATGTTTGGCAGGATAGCCCAGTGGTACCCAAGCTTAATAAACTTTCGATAAGAAAGCATGAGGGGAAGGCCTAACCTCAATTTCGCTCTTCGTCACCGCTCAGCTGTCCATTCTTCTCCCACCACCCTGTCTCACTGATGAGAGTTATTGCCACGTTAACGTCCTAGTAGGAACTACGAAACTCAAAACATGTATGACTTGCTAACTGGTGGAACACGGCAAGTGTACCACCAGTTAGCAAGTAGGACATTTCAGAGTTCCGACTAGCACATGAACACGGCATAACATCAGCCATCCAGGCAGGAGGCGGGCTCTGATTACATCCGAACGTTCAAGCGTAACTGACGTATATGGCTTCATCATTATCGTATTTCACCGCTCAAAATATGATATTTTTCAACATGTCTTTGGTTTCTATCATTCGTTTTATTAGGCTAATAATCTCTCGTCATAATTTGCATTCATGACACGATCGGATATTTGAAGTTGTGGTTTGATATTCAAAACAGGCGTCTGTTTTGCGGTTAGACAAGTAGATTTACTCACCTACAGTATGTCGAGTCTGTATTGTTTTGACTCTCGAGAGATAAATATGAGTGCTCCGCCGGTGATCCGACCGTCGAGTCCCCTGTCCTCTGTGTCCAATGGCATCTCTTTCCAGATCCAGATCGGGCTGAGCCGCGAGCCCGTTCTGTTGGATTCTGTCGACTTCAGTCTCGCTCAAGTCCGGGAGATGGCATGTTACATCGTGGACCAGAAGGTAACTACAGTATATCCTATCACTTATGTAATGCCATCCTTGTAATTTAATTAGTTTAAATTAAGCACAGATATAGTTCTTAGTGCTTTATAAACTTTTGCACACGTTTGCATTCGGGTATTAGGTATTTAGTTTACTGTATGGCGTGACACAATCCATATGGGATTGAAAATTAGGCTATGTCTGACCCATACAGTAAATTAGGTATGAACTAAAACATTTCAATCGTTGTCGGTTCCATTTTTATGTTGCAATTAGCAACTCAGAAAAGTCCTTGATGTCACATTCAATAATTTATTCCAACAAGCAGGACAACAGTTCTATAAATTACTGTGTTTATTGATCATGGAAAGATGTAGGCCTAACAAATATGGTATCATGTAGAGAAAGGAAAAGTTCAACATAAGCTTATGAAATAGAGAATCCACATATTTAATAAAGTTGTAGTTGATCACTTATCAACAACATGGGAACTACACCATCCAACTACACCATCCTTTCCCTATAATCATCAGGCCTGTAGCCTATACAGTGTATGCATGACCATCTACAAAACATTAAAAATAATGTTTTATTGGCACACACTGGATAGATGCAGTGAAATTTGTTGTTTTACAGGGTCAGCCATAGTAGCACAGCGCCTCATGAGCGAATTAGGAGTAAGTGCCTTGCTCAAGGGCACATCGACCGATTTTTCACCTTGTGGGCTCGAATATTCGAACTAGCGACTTTTTGGTTACTGGCCAAACGCTCTAACCCTTAGGCTGCGGCTGGTGGCCTATAGGCAGGTAGCGTATAAGTTAGGATAGTTGGGCCAGTTACCGAAAGGTCGCTGGTTTGAATCCCCAAGCCAACTAGGTGAAAAATAAGTCTGTGCCCTTGAGCAAGGCACTAAACCCTAATTGCGCCTGTAAGTTGCTCTGAATAGGAGTGTCTGCTAAATAACAAAAATGTATTTACAAAATGTAAGTCTTAGGTAATATTAACCCCTTTCATATCTAAACATAAACCTGTCTCCTTTACCATTCCGTCTTCCTTATACTGAATTTTGTTCATATCTGAAAGGGGCAAGGGTTAAAAAACACGGTACCTTAAATCCGAAATGGAAAATTATATCTCAGACAGTTTTATGTAGGCTTACATATGTTGTAACTTCATAGTTTCATTTGGGGAAAACATCTTGATAGTCTCACTTCATTTGTTTATTTCCGTTTCAACATGATCATGTTTCCACAGGCCCCCCCCAGGTTATTCTAATTGGTATTATACGTTTTGGGTGATACATACAAAGTGCCAGGGTTGCACTTCTGTCATCCCCACTGTTATCCTATTGGTGTGTGAGGGTAAATGAGATTGTTCTTAATTAAGTAACGAACAGCTCCTATATGAACTACAGGTATAAGAGGCTATACCTCAACACCTTGTAGACAAATTTTATCACAGAGAGAGGATATCTTGTGTATAGCTGCTCAGTACACTTAACACTTTAAATAGTACGAAGTGAAATCTTTAATTTGTGTGTGGGTGTGTTTGTTTGCATATATGCTATGTAAAGTGAGACAGCTAGACTGTGAGGATGACGAGAAAATTAGTTTGATTTATACAGCAGCATATCCTGGATGGAATGAGTCAACTTGATAGAAGTTAGGATTTGTCCCTAAACCTTATGATAAAGTGGCTAGAATTAGATTAGTCATCTAATTGCAACTTTACTGAAAGCTAGTTTGGCATGATGATCGCACTTTCTAGGCTAAATTAACTCTTTGAATATGCAGTAGTTGCATCGCGTTTGACAGCTTCAATGTCCAATCAAAGTGTAGAGTACTACTCTGAGAGTTACTCTGGGTCTTCTTTGGATCAAAGTCAGCGGCGGCCAGCCCATTAAGGCGTTAGTAACGGCTCCCCAATTGTGATTGGTCAACAAAAAACACTTGGGATTGGTCCTGATTTTTTTCTTTGTATATATAATCACTACCATTAAAAAGTATGGGGTTACTTAGAAATGTCCTCGTTTTTGAAAGAAAAGCAATTTTTTGTCCATTAAAATAACATCAAATTGATCAGAAATACTGTGGAGACATTGTTAATGTTGTAAATTACTATAGTAGCTGGAATCGGCAGATGTTTTAAATGGAATATCTACATAGGCGTACAGAGGCCCACAATCAGCAACCATCACTCATGTGTTCCAATGGCACATTGTGTTAGCTAATCCAGTTTATCATTTTAAAAGACTAATTGATCATTAGTAAACCCCTTTGCAATTATGTTAGCACAGCTGAACACTTTTGTGCTCCTTAAAGAAGCAATAAAACTGGCCTTCTTTAGAAGTATCTGGAGCATCAGCATTTTTGGGTTCGATTACAGGATCAAAATGGCCAGACTGGTGTTTGTCAGCTGCCAGTTGAGGACCTGTGAGGCATCTGTTTCTCAAACTAGACCCTTTCATGTGCTTGTCCTCTTCCTCAGTTGTGCACCGGGGCCTCCCACTCCCACTAAGTTGACTGTGCCTTTAAACAGCTGGGAAAATTCCAGAAAATGATGTCATAGCGTTAGAAGCTTCTGATAGGCTAATTGACATAATTTGAGTCAATTGGAGGTGTACCTGTGGATGTATTTCAAGGCCTACCTTCAACCACAGTGCCTCTTTGCTTGACATCATGGGAAAATCAAAAGAAATCAGCCAAGACCTTAGAAAACATATAGTGGACCTCCACAAGTCTGGTTCATCCTTGGGAGCAATTTCCAAACGCCTGAAGGTACCACGTTCATCTGTACAAACAATAGTACGCAGGTATAAACACCATGGGACCACGCAGCCATCATACCGCTCAGGAAGGGTACGCATTCTGTCTCCTAGAGATGAATGCACTTTGGTATGAAAAGTGCAAATCAATCCCAGAACAACCGCAAAGGACCATGTGAAGATGCTGGAGGAAATAGGTACTAAAGTATCTAAAGTATCTACATCCACAATTAAATGAGTCCTATATCAACATAACCTGAAAGGCCGCTCAGCAAGGAAGAATTAAAAATCCAGACTACGGTTTGCAACTGCACATGGGGACAAAGATCGTACTTTTTGGAGAAATATCTTCTGGTCTGATGAAACAAAAATAGAACTTTTTGGCCATAATGACCATTGTTATGTTTGGAGGAAAAAGCGGGATGCTTGCAAGCCAAAGAACACCATCCCAACCCTGAAGCACGGTGGTGGCAGCATCATGTTGTGGGGGTGCTTTGCTGCAGGAGGGACTGGTTTCACTTCACAAAATAGATGGCGTCATGAGGTAGGGAAAATTATGTGGATATATTGAAGCAACTTTTCAAGACATCAGTCAGGAAGTTATAGCTTGGTTACAAATGGGTCTTCCAAATGGACATCACAAAGCCCTGACCTCAATCCTATAGAAAATTTGTGGGCAGAACTGAAAAAGCATGTGCGAGCAAGGAGACCTACAAATCTGACTCAGTTACACCAGCTCTGTCAGGAGGAATTGGCCAAAAGTCACCCAACTAATGGTGGGAAGCTTGTGGAAGGCTGCCCAAAACGTTTTACCCAAGTTAAACGATTTAAAGGCAATGTTACCAAATACTAATTGAGTGTATGTAAACTTCTGACCCACTGGGAATGTGATGAAAGAAACAAATGCTGAAATAAATAATTCTCTCTACTATTATTCTGACATTTCATATTCTTAAAATAAAGTGGTGATCCTAACTGACCTAAGACAGGTAATTTTTACTAGGATTAAATGTCAGGAATTGTTTAACTGAGTTTAAATGTATTCGGCTAAGGTGTATGTAAACTTCTTACTTCAACTGTAGATATCCCATAAAAGCCGTTCCCAGCTACAATAGTCATTTACAGCATTAATAATGTCTACACTGTATTTCTGAACGTTAGTGTACGTACAGTCACTGTGGGGACGACGTCATCGATGCACTTATTGATGAAGCCAGTGACTAATGTGGTGTACTCCTCAATGCCATTGGAAAAATCCTGGAACATATTCATATGTCTGTGCTAGCAAACAGTCCTGTAGCTTAGCATCTGCTTCATCTGACCACTTTTTTATTGACTGAGTCACTGGTGCTTCCTGCTTTAGTTTTTGCTTGTGAGCAGGGATCAGGAGGATAGAATTATGGTCAGATTTACAAAATGGAGGGCGAGGGAGAGCTTTGTATGCGTCTCTGTGTGTGGAGTAAAGGTGGTCTCGAGGTTTTATCCCTCTGGTTGCACATTTAACATGCTGGTAGAAATGAGGTAAAACTGATTTAAGTTTCCCTGGATTAATGTCCACAGCCGCTAGGAGCACCGCCTCTGGATGAGCGTTTTCCGTTTTGCTTATGGCGGAATACAGCTCATTGAGTGTGGCTTTAGTTCCAGCATCGGTTTGGTATTGGTATCTATTTTTTGGTATTTTATTAGGATCCCCATTAGCTGTTGCAAAAGCAGCAGCTACTCTTCCTGGGGTCCACACAAAACATGAAACATAATACAGAATGACATAATACAGATAAGAACAGCTCAAGGACAGAACTACATACATTTTTAAAAAGGCACACGTAGCTTACATATCAATGCATTCACAAACTATCTAATAGGTCAAATAAGGGAGAGGTGTTGTGCTGTGAGGTGTTGTTTTATCTGTTTTTTAAAACCAGGTTTGCTGTTTATTTGAGCAATATGAGATGGAATGAAGTTCTATGCAATAAGGGCTCTATATAATACTGTACGCTTTCTTGAATTTGTTGTGGATTTGTGAAAAGACTCCTGGTGGCATGTCAGGTGAGATAAGTGTGTGTGTCAGAGCTGTGTGTAAGTTGACTATGCAAACAATTTGGTATTTTCAACACAATGTTTCTTATAAAAAGAAGTAATGCAGTCAGTCTCTCCTCAACTCTTAGCCAAGAGAGACTGGCATGCATAGTATTTATATCAGCCCTCTGATTACAATGAAGAGCAGAACGTGCCGTTCTGTTCTGGGCCAGGTCTTTCCTAGGTCTTTCCTTGCAGCGCTGGACCACACGACTGGACAATAATCAAGATTAGACAACTAGAGCCCGAGGGACTTGCTTTTTGGAGTGTGGTGTCAAAAAAAGCAGAGCATCTCTTTATTATGGCCAGACCTCTCCCCATCTTTATAACCATTTAATTTATATGTTTTGACCATGACAGTTTACAATCTAAGGTAACGCCAAGTAATTTAGTCTCCTCAACTTGTTCAACAGCCACAACATTCATTACCAGATTCGGCTGAGGTATAGAACTTAAGGAGGGATTTGTACCAAATACAAAGCTCTCAGTTTTAGAGATGTTCAGGACCAGTTTATTCCTGGCTGTCACAGGTCAGGGTTTCTTCCTGGAGTGTACTACCTGTTGTTGCCACTGGAGAGCACCCTTGGGTTTCCTCTAGTATCCAGGTGACCCTAGTTGGACTTATTGGGATAACCTGCTGGATGACTATTTTGGTTCCTCTGTGGACTGGGCCAGTTGCTCAGGTCTCATGTTTTGTCCAGTGTTCTGATGTGCCCCTTCTTTGTTGTTTTGCTATGAAGACCTTCTGGATTTTCCCTTACCTCTGCCTGCTGTGTTTCTCTGCGCCTGGGTCCAAGTTCGTACTACCACTATTGTCACACTGGCCACCCATTTCAGAACAGACTGCAACTCTTTGTTAAGGGTTTCAGTGACTTCATTAGCTGTGGTTGCTGATGAGTATATGGTTGAATCATCAGCATACATGGACGCACATGCTGTGTTTAATGCCAGTGGCAGCTCATTGGTTAAAAATAGAAAAGAGTTGAGGGCCCAGAGAGTTGCCCTGCGCTACACCACAATTTACATGTTTGACGTTAGAGAAGCTTCCATTAAAGAAAACCCTTTGACCTACTATTCTACTAGATTTGACCTACTAGATTTGCAGTGGTCTGATACTCCTTCCATTTCAATATTATCACTTGCACAGTGCTCCTTGGGATGTTTAAAGCTTGGGAAATCTTTTTGTATCCAAATCCGGCTTTAAACTTCTTCACAACAGTATCTCGGAACTGCCTGGTGTGTTCCTTGTTCTTCATGATGCTCTCTGCGCTTTTAACGGACCTCTGAGACTATCACAGTGCAGGTGCATTTATACGGAGACTTGATTATACACAGGTGGATTGTATTTATCATCATTAGTCATTTAGGTCAACATTGGATCATTCAGAAATCCTCACTGAACTTCTGGAGAGAGTTTGCTGCACTGAAAGTAAAGGGGCTGAATAATTTTGCACACCCAATTTTTCAGTTTTTGATTTGTTAAAAAAATATGAAATATCCAATAAATGTCGTTCCACTTCATGATTGTGTCCCACTTGTTGTTGATTCTTCACAAAAAAATACAGTTTTATATCTTTATGTTTGAAGCCTGAAATGTGGCAAAAGGTCGCAAAGTTCAAGGAGGCCGAATACTTTCGCAAGGCACTGTATATAATTCATGGATTATATTTTAAATTCTCATAAACGTGTGTTAAATGTGTATATTTTCTAAACAAGCTGTTCAATAACTTACTAGTCACTACATATTTGTCGCCAAACCCACTGGCTCCAGGTCATCTATAAGTCTATGCTAGGTAAAGCCCCGCCATATTTCAGCTCACTGGTCACCAAAGCAACACCCACCTGTAGCACACGCTCCAGCAGGTATATTTCACTGGTCATCCCCAAAGCCAACACTTCCTTTGGCCGCCTTTCCTTCCAGTTCTCTGCTGCCAATGACTGGAACGAATTGCAAAAATCACTGAAGCTGGAGACTTATATCTCCTTCTCTAACTTTAAGCATCAGCTGTCAGAGCTGCTTACCGATCACTGTACCTGTACACAGCCAATCTGTAAATAGCACACTCAACTACCTCATCCCAGCAAATTTACACTGTTATACAAGCTGTACACTCACTACTTTACATTGTAGCAAAGTGTCATTTCTTCAGTGTTGTCACATGAAAATATATACTCAAATATTTACAAGAATGTGAGGGTTGTACTCACTTTTGTGATATACTGTAGATAATGTGTATTCACTTATTGCATCTGCATGCTTGTTGTGTTCTCCCTTTTACGATCGTTCGTGAGCTGGCTGCAAGTTCTAAATAGTAGAATCTAATCTGTTCAAAACAGTGCCGGTAATGTGCGGCGCAGCAGTGGTCATTCGGTTTTTGATATACAAGTGAAATGGGTGTATTTATGCTGTTCATTTGCACAGATCACTTCATATATCTTCTTAAAGAAACTGCCTGTAGTATGAAAAGTTGGAATCATATTTCTGTCATGCTGCTTTGTTGACTCCAACCACCTCGCGGGTATACAGCCAATCAGCAGCCGCCACTGACCAATTTATAGAGGATCTTACTGTGGCAAAGAGAGAATTAGATCATCAAAGGGCAAAGATGACATTGTTAGCCATGTCCTATGAGGAGTTCCTGGAAAGGATCTTATTATAGAACATAGAAGGATGTCTCTGTCTGATGCTGATACTGTCAAACTGGCCTTTTCAATTATGTAGAGGGATAATTACAGGTACGCAATTACATGCTGAACAAAGATTTACAGTAGTTATCTGTAGTTAAACAAATCGATACAATATGCAGGGATATGTGCGCATGATGCATAACGGATAGTCGTGTCATCCTCCTCTTGACATTCAAGTCCTGATCCAAATAAGATCTTGCAACCATGAACCAGCTTAACCATAACTATTGACATGTACAGTATCTATGAGTTTTGAACAGTCCTTTGATACATTTGCCTGATTTTGGACAATGACACGAGGACGGGCGCTTGTGTGCAGTCAACTCCTTGACATCTTTATCACTTCAACCACAGTTCTGGCTCCCATCAAAATGCTGTTTTACAGATCTAACAGACTGTGAACTGGCCATCTCATTGGAATCCATTAGAGCCAAGCGTTATAAGGACTAATTAAAAGAATGACGCCTTTGTTTGAAGTTTTACCACCTTTTTGCATTACCACTCTTTACCGCTCTTTTCTTTCAAGTGTCCTTATTAATCAGTTGGAAACACTTTGGTTTGTCACAGAGAGTGCTAACCTCCTTGCTCAGTCAGTGTCAGTCCATATGTAGAGCTGTGACGTGAGCAGGGTTCGGATCACTTATGGGGCTTTTCCACTGTAGGGCCGTGCCCTGCCGGACCGTGAATATCACGCTTCCTTATTTATTTTCCATTTGCTCATGGCCAGCTTGACTCCTTGAACCAAGTGAGATATTCAGTGATAGCTCCCCTGGCTGAGCCATAGGCTACACATCCATCCCACAAGTCCTTCAACCAACCGCATCCTTCCACCACCATTTCTTCTTCTTCACACCAATCCTTTCTTTATTTCGTCACCCACTATAAAGTTTAATCATATTCAAGACTGGGATGCTGTCATGCATTCATAGTGTCGTGGATACAGATGACTGCTTGGAAATCGGTTGGAGAAACAGACATAATGTATGTGTTATATATATATATATATATGAAGGTATAGATGGTAAATGATATATCATGATAATAACCAGTTATATTTCCGATTTCGACAGAAATATGGCTGAGACGCAAAGAAAGTTCAAGGAGAGGGGCTACAAGAATGATCAGATTAATATTGCCATTGAGAAAATTCAAAACAAAACGAGACATGACCTTTTTCAAGGTCAGTCTCGCAAAAAGACGCATTCTTGCGTTCTAACTACCCGCTATTCAAAGTGCTCTGAACAAATTAAGGGAATTGTTCACAAACATTGGCACATCCTAAAATCCGATGATAGTCTCGGTAATGTGTTTTCGGACCTTCCCTTGGTCGTATTCTCGCGGGGCAGAAATCTCAGAGACCAATTGGTACACTCTGATTTACCACCCCAAGATATTCCTGAACAACGTCTATTTGCGCCCCTACTGGATGGAAATTACAAATGTAATGGCTGTGCTCAATGCAATGGCACTTATAAATGTAGATCCTTCAAACACCCACAAACAGGGAAATCGATCCCAATAAAAGGTGTTATTACATGCTCCACTAAGGCAGTTATTTATCTTATAACTTGTCCTTGTGGTAAAAATTATGTAGGTAAAACAAAGCGCGAATTAAAAGTACGTATCTCAGAGCATCGTAGCACCATTAGGTGTAAAAACTTGACTTATCCAGTTGCGGCCCACTTTTTGGAGGCAGGCCACTCGATTTCGTCTCTGCGTTATATTGGCATCGAACATGTCACCCTCCCTAGGAGAGGGGGTGACCTTGATAATTTATGTTAAAACGAGAGGCTGCCTGGATCTTTAATTTAAAGACCCTTCGGTCTCAACATAGACTTTGATCTGAAGCCATTCTTGTGATTATTGTGACTTTGCCATTGTAATTGTGTGTAAACAAGGTACAAATTTGTCGTTCTGCCCCTGAACAGGCAGTTAACCCACTGTTCCTAGGCCGTCATTGAAAATAAGAATTTGTTCTTAACTGACTTGCCTAGTAAAATAAAGGTCAAATTTAAAAAAAACAAAAAAACTTGTATAGTCCAATTAATCTATGATCGTATGCTATCCATTTGTTTGTATGCTGTTCTTTGCATGACATTTTAATATTTGATTATTAACCAATGATATTAGGCCACTCCTAACCATGATTACAGACACCTGTGTCCTTTGACACTATATAAACGAGTCATCCCGCAGTGTTTGTGATTATACCCTGATGAAGACAGCTTGGCTGTCGAAACGTTGGTATTAAATTTTTGCATCTGAGCTCCAAGAGTGTGCGGCTTTCTTTTATTTTCAAGTTTCTACTCCGCTAGCCAGCACCTCGTCTTAATAGGTGTGCGTTTCTTTTTCTTCTAGATATTTCCTTTTTTCGCCATGGCTGTGTACGGTATATGTTTGGATAGTTCTGAAGGTTTATTCCATGCGGTTTTACAAATGAGAAACATTAGACAAACATGATCAAGTTATAGTTTACTGTACGTCTCCCCAAGGTATTAAAAATGAATTAGATTAAATTCTGTGGTCTGCTCCCCAACGTTTGTCTCCTAGTTATAGAATGGTGCCCCTGTTGCTTGGCAACTGATTGTGA
The DNA here is from genome assembly GCF_036934945.1 of Oncorhynchus masou masou. Lineage (NCBI taxonomy): Eukaryota > Metazoa > Chordata > Actinopteri > Salmoniformes > Salmonidae > Oncorhynchus > Oncorhynchus masou. The sequence continues at coordinate 24,669,893 of NC_088232.1, forward strand.
TTGCCTGTGAAGTATCCATTTGAGTGCCATTATCCTGACGAGAGCCATGTGTGGTAGGGTCACGTACTAACACACACACACACACACACACACACACACACACACACACACACACACACACACACACACACACACACACACACACACACACACACACACACACACACACACACACACACACACACACACACACACACCTACCCTTGGGCAGAACAGAACGGCAGATGAATGCTGTACAATGTGCATAGGCCATTGTGGACCAGTTGTTTTGGAAAGCATTCAGAGCACCATGCACCTTCATTAGCATAAGATAAATGTTGTAGAGGATCACCATTCCCTTTCAGGATCATGGCCCTTTTCTGCCCCAGCACTCTGAGTGCTCACTCCTTAGTGTCAGCACCATAAAAAACATATTTGGTCTCATCTGCTAATCAACTAGTAGGATGTATAAATCTATAGGGTCGACTTTGTCCAAAAATAGATGTACCAATCCCGGATTGCCCCTTTAAAAGAGTTGCTATCAGAGATGCAAGAGTTGCCCTCATTACAGAGCATTGTACTGATCCTCACCACAGAGAACAGGTAGAGATAGACAACAAAAGAATCTGCCTCTGCCTGTTAATTACTTTAGTGATTAAGTAAACACTGCACAGCTCAATTATTGAAATGACAAAAAATTTGCTGTGGTTTCTGTCGGTGTTAACGTGGTGAGCTGAAAGGTTAGCTCATTATGATGTCTGTGGAAAGCAAAAGCTCTGAAAACACAATTATCTTTTCCTGCGTGGCAATGATGTTGCCACTGATGCCATTCCAAATATAAATACAGTGCAATGCTGTGAATGTTTTCTCACAAACAACATCCTTGTAAAAAAAATCTAAAGTGAAGTTTGTTTGCAAAAGTCAAACGCTGTAAACAAACACGAATCAAGGTGAAACCTCTTTTAGATTAGAAAAATAGGAAGAAAACATTGCTAATTGGAAATACAACAGAATACTTCTGTTGTGCTGGTAACCCCTCTTTTGTACTACATGTTAGGTGTTAGTACAACTAGATTATGTATAATAACTAGGGTTGCACATTTTGGGGGAAATTCAAAAGTGGAAACTTTCCGTGGGAATTAACAGGAATTAACGGGAATATATGCACATTAATATTAATACCATTTAAATGTAGATGTTTTTTGCATTGGATATATTTACCATTTCATATGGAGACCGAAACATAAACCTTTTTTCTTATCATAAGTAAACACAATTGCAAATGATTAAATCCTTCCAACATAAATAAAACTATTTAGTTATGAATTGAACTTTAATTAAATAAGTTGACTCTTCACATGGATTAATTCACTGAACAACAAAAGAAAGGGAATATTGAATGATCCCCAATGATCCATCGCATCTCCCAAAAAATCTGTAAAATGATAGGAAGACAACAAAAGCTTTAGTTTCTAGACTATCAGGCTTCCATGTCTTCTCCCTCGACCTCCTCAATGTCCACCTCTTGAACATCAATGTCCACCTCTTGTCTCTGAGGCTTCATCTTCACTGTCACTTTCCAACCTTGTTGAGGATGGCTCGTTGTCAGGCTCAAAAAGCCTGAAATTTGCCCGGATGGCCACCAATTTTTCAACCCTTGTATTGGTCAGCCTCTTGCGTGCTCTGGTGTGTGTGTTCCCAAACAAGGACCAGTTGCACTCGGAGGCAGCTGATGTTGGTGGGATTTGGAGGAGGATAGAGGTAACAGGGGAAAGAGCCTCAGATCCACAAAGTCCCTTCCACCAGGTGGCTGATGAGATGCACGACTGCCATATTGCATCTCCATCCCAAAGCCCTTGCTTCGATTTGTACTTCGCCAGACTGCGAAGAACCTTGCCCTCATCCAGGTCAAGGTGGCGAGACATGGTAGCGATGACACCATAGGCCTGGTTGATTTCTGCACCAGACAGGATGCTCTTGCCAGCATACTTGGGGTCAAACAGGTATGCTGCGGCGTGTATGTGCTTCAGGCAGAAGTCTTCACGCTTTTTGATGTATTTCAGAACTGTAGTTTCCTCTGCCTGGAGCAACAGTGAAGTGGGCAGGGCAGTACAGATTTCTTCTCTTACATCTGCAAGCAGAGTTTGAACATCAGACAGGATGGCATTGTCTCCCTTAATCTGTGCAATGGCTACTGCTATAGGTTTCAGGAGTTTCAGGCTGCTTACCACTCCCTCCCAAAATACATCATCCAGGATCCTCTTGATGGGGCTGTCCATATCGGCAGACTGTGATATGGCCATTTTTTGGAGAGACTCCTTCCCCTCCAGGAGACTGTCAAACATGATGACAACACCACCCCAACGGGTGTTGCTGGGCAGCTTCAATGTGGTGCTCTTATTCTTCTCACTTTGCTTGGTGAGGTAGATTGCTGCTATAACTTCATGACCTTTCATGACCCACATACCTAACCATTTCCTTAGCTCTATTGTTGAGTGTATCCATTATTTTCAGTGCCATGATGTCCTTGAGTAGCAGATTCAATGCATGAGCAGCACTGCCAATGGGTGTGATGTGAGGGGAGGACTCCTCCACTTTAGACCAAGCAGCCTTCATGTTCACAACATTGTCTGTCACCAGTGAAAATACCTTCTGTGGTCCAAGGTCATTGATGATTGCATTCAGGTCATCTGCAATGTAAAGACCGGTGTGTCTGTGCTCTTGTAGAATACTGGTTGAGGGGTGGAGATTATGTAGTTAATTATTCCTTGCCCACAAACATTCGACCACCCATCAGAGATGATTGCAATATAGTCTGCTTTCTTTAGATTTGCTTGACCTTCACTTGCACTCTGTTGAACTCTGCATCCAGCAAATGAGTAGATAAAGCATGTCTGATTGGAGGGGTGTATCCTGTACAGAGGACATTCAGAAATCTCATCCGATACACATTGCCTGTGAGCATCAGAGATGAACCAGTGGCATACACAGCTTGAGCAAGACATTCATCAGCATTTCTCTGACTACGTTCCTCCATTGAGTCAAAAAAAAACAACTTCTGATTCCAGGAGGACCATGAGCTGTTGCTATCGATAAGGTGTTTGATTCATAATTTTCACCTTGAATAGAGAGGGACTTTTGTCAGAGGTTGCTTGTTGTGAGCACTGAGGGAACTTTATGCACTTCGCCAGATGATTCTGCACCTTTGTTGCATTCTTCACATATGATTTGGCACAGTATTTGCAAATGTACACAGGTTTTCCTTCTACGTTAGCTGCAGTGAAATGTCTCCACACATTAGATAGTGCCCGTGGCATTTTCCTGTAAAGATTAGAAAAATAATAGTAAAAAATAATAATAATAATACAATTCCATGAACAGATAAATAGTTAAGCAGTTGGGGATAGTTGTTATATGTTATAAGCTAACTTCTTTGATGAATTTAAATTCCCGGGCTTAACTTCCCATGGAAATATTCTGGAAATTTAACGGAAAGTTTACGACCCTTTGCAACCCTCAAAATAACGTCAATAGTTTATAACACTCTCATCACTTCCTTGATATTTTCTGAAGATCACCACATTTAGTCAAATGTAATGGTATATAATTGTCTTGTTATTCAAAACTATACTACAATGTCAGTGATCTCTGCCTATTTACGGTTGATCATTAGTATGACATTCTGTGAGAATGAAGGCACTATAATTCTTCACCATTCTCACAATCAGTGGTGTGTATTCATGGATGCCAAGGGCCAGGCTTCACCCCAAAAACTGAACAATAAAAAAATGAAATAACTTATTTAGTCTCTCTGTGTTTCATAATCTTCTTTCAATTTGCAAGAGGCTCAAAGTATCTCACCGGAGAAAACATCAGAGCGAGCAAAACAGTGCCCCGCTGTCTCTGAAGGCCTGATGACCTGATGCTGACTGGTTCAAAAGAGTGGGACATTTCTGCCGCCCGTAGCATTGAATGCAAGAGAAGCCAGTGAGCATCTGGTCTCCCTTGATTAAAAAAGTAACATAATCGCCAATCAGCATTGAGCTAAACTGAGTGAGCTCAACAGTGAATGGTTCTGGTGCACCAAAAAAAAGTGTCAAGGGAAGCCCGTTTATATTTGGCGCCACTCCTATCAAATCGCATCGAGAGCATACGTCATTGAACAGAAACAACTTGAATTTTTGCATCTCGTTGTGTTGTTGTCCTCCATTGGCTAGTTGGCTAGCTAAAATTGCCCCTTTCTTAAATTGGCCATGGATGGAGATAGGGATTTGGACTTGTGACAAGCATTTTAGCCAGGTAGCCGAGGACAACAAAACATAAAAGTGTGTACTGTATGACAGAGTGATTGACCGTTTCGTCAACTTGAAAGAGAGGAGGATGTCATTGGCGTTTCTCTACAAGTAGGGTGAGTCAACATGTTTTTTCTACTTGCACGAACACGAACACACACACACAGAAATCAGAAACATGGACAGCCACATCAGATTTAACTTACGTTGATTGGACTAAATCGTTTTTGGTATCTTTTCATAGTTTTTTATTTTTTTATTTCACCTTTATTTAACCAGGTAGGCTAGTTGAGAACAAGTTCTCATTTGCAACTGCGACCTGGCCAAGATAAGCAGTGTGACACCGACAACAACACAGAGTTACACATGGAGTAAACAATAAACAAGCCAATAACACAATAAACAAGTCAATGACACAGTAGAAAAAAAAGAAAGTCTATATACAGTGTGTGCAAAAGGCATGAGGAGGTAGGCAATAAATAGGCCATAGGAGCGAATACATATCATATAAGCCGATTAACACTGGAGTGATAAATGAGCCGATGATGATGTGCAAGTAGAGATACTGGTGTGCAAAAGAGCAGAAAAGTAAATAAAATAAAAACAGTATGGGGATGAGGTAGGTAAATTGGGTGGGCTATTTACAGATGGACTATGTACAGCTGCAGCAATCGGTTAGCTGCTCAGACAGTTGATGTTTAAAGTTGGTGAGGGAAATAAAAGTCTCCAACTTCAGCGATTTTTGCAATTCGTTCCAGTCGCTGGCAGAAATATTTTCATTGTATTAGACTAAGCATAGGTGATTTGAAGTTGAAATGTTGATGTTGAAATGGTGCTGGATGAGGGCAGGCAGCTCCTGTTTTCTTTGTGACTAGCGGTAACTCTTTGTGGTTTTAAGTCAGTAGTTTTTTAGTGTTCCTAAATTGTCAGAAACATTAACAGGCTTTTTAGGTCATGGCTGTAGGTCATGTACAGTTAAAGTCAAAGTTTACTTACACTTGGAGTCATTAAAACGTTTAAACCACTCCACAAATTTCTTATTAACAAACTATAGTTTTGACAAGTCAGTTAGGACATCCATTTTGTGCATGACACAAGTCATTTTTCCAACAATTGTTTACAGACCAGATTATTTCACTTATAATTCACTGTATCACAATTCCAGTGGGTCAGAGGTTTACATATACTAAGTTGACTGTGCCTTCAAACAGCTTAGAAAATTTCAGAAAATTATGTCATGGCTTTAGAAGCTTCTGATAGGCTATTTGGAGGTGTATGTGTGGATGTATTTCAAGGCCTACCTTCAAACTCAGTGCCTCTTTGCTTGACATCATGGGAAAATCAAAAGAAATCAGCAAAGACCTCAGAATAAAAATTGTAGACCTCCACACCTCTGGTTCATCCTTGGGAGCAATTTCCAAATGCCTGAAGGTACCACGTTCATCTGTACAAACAATAGTGTGCAAGCATAAACACCATGGGACCATGCCGCTGTCATACCTTTCAGGAAGGAGACGCGTTCTGTCTCCTCGAGATGAACGTACTTTGTTGCGAAAACTGAAAATCAATCCCAGAGGAATGCTGGAGGAAACAGGTACAAAACAGTAAAACTAGTCCTATATCAACATAACCTGAAAGGCCGCTCAGCAAGGAAGAAGCCACTGTTCCAAAACCACCATAAAAAAGCCAGACTTTGATTTGCAACTGCACATGGGGACAGAGATCGTACCTTTTGGAGAAATGTCCTCTGGTCTGATGAAACAAAAATAGAACTGTTTGGCCATAATGACCATCGTTATGTTTGGAGGAAAAAGGGGGATGCTTGCAAGCCGAAGAACACCATCCCAACCGTGAAGCACGGGTTAGCAGCATCATGTTGTGGGGATGCTTTGCTGCAGGGGGGACTGGTGCACTTCACAAAATAGATGGCATCATGACGCAGGAAAATGATGTGGATATATTGACGCAACATCTCAAGACATCAGTCAGGAAGTTAAAGCTTGGTCGCAAATGGGTCTTTCAAATGGAGACCCCAAGCATACTTACAAAGTTGTGGCAAAATGGCTTAAGGACAACAAAGTCAAGGTATTAGAGTGGCCATCACAAAGCCCTGACCTCAATCCTATAGAACATTTGTGGGCAGAACTGAAAAAGCGTGTGCGAGCAAGGAGACCTACAAACCTGCCTCAGTTACACCAGCTCTGTCAGGAGGAATGGGCCAAAATTTCCCCAACTTATTGTGGGAAGCTTGTGGAAGGCTACCCGAAACGTTTGACCCAAGTTAAACAATTTAAAGGCAATGCTACCAAATACTAATTGAGTGGATGTAACTTCTGACCCACTGGGAATGTGATGAAAGAAATAAAAGCTGAAATCAACTATTTTCTCTACTATTATTCTGACATTTCACTTTCTTAAAATTAGGTGGTGATCCTAACTGACCTAAAATAGGGAATCTTTACTAGGTTTAAATGTCAGAAATTTTGAAAAACTGAGTTGAAATGTATTTGGCTAAGGTGTATGTAAACTTCCAACTTCAACTGTAACTGTTACATGCAATATGTTTCGTGGACTTTACTGGACAGAGGTTGTTCTCTAGTGTTGTGATAAAACAGAGTTGCGGTTGAATTTATTCTGCTACTGTGTCTTCTTTTTGTCTCGGCCTATAAATCACGGTCACAAGGTATATGAACAAACAGTTTATAGAGCAAACAATGCAATTATCTCAACACTATTATCTTTTCTAGCTTCCCCAGTGATTTTTACCCACGTACCGCAACTGCTCACGACACACCCTATGAGCCCTGGTCAAAAGTAGTACACTATATAGGTAATAGGTTGCAATTTTCGACGCATACAAAGGTTCCAGTACAGAACATTTTTATACAAACCTTCTTCACAGTTAGAACTTAAACGTCCCTCCCTCTGTGGCCGCCATTTTTAATTAGCACACTGTGGACTAGAGCCTACCAGAGCCAGTGTAGAGTAGAGTTACTGAGAGACTGCACTGGGGTGGTGTGGGCATGCCAGCAGTACTCAAAGAGTTGCAAAATAGTCTCTAATAAAGTGTGAACATACAGCTATTAAGGTAACGATGAGAAACTTAACAGTCCTAAAATAAAACTATAATTAAATATAGTGCACAAGTCAAATTATTCAAAAAGAGCCTGTTCTCTTTGTCGACTCTAGGTGTGAGAGTGAGAGCTGGTCAAGAATACAGTACATTAGAGTGCCGTAAATGTCAGATTCAGGTGTTAAATATCTCAAATACTTGTTAATGAGTACAGTATACTGCATAAGATCAGTTTCGTATGTATACAGTATACGTCCTTGTTTAGCTAAGTGAGTGAGCACTCTATACCATGGTTATTCCCTGTAAACTGAGGTGCAAGTACAGTATGGTAACAGTTAGGAATTAATTGATTTTGTTCCAGTAATTAGTATTCACAAACAATTATTTACTTTCTTTACTGGCCATGGACGCCCACACATTATACCCCATGGTACCAATTATTTCCCAGCTCATTAAGAGAAGAATAATTTCTAGCTTTCATATGAGACATTCTCTTTTAATGCATGCGTCCAATTCTAGGGTTGTAAAATTATTTACAAAAATCCACAAGTTTTCCAGAAATACTGGTTGGAGGATTCTGGATTTCCTGCTTATTCCCTCCTGATTCCAGGAATCTTCCAACTGGTAATTCTGGAAAACCTAGGAACTTTGGGAAGGTTACCGGAATTTTGCAACTCTATTCAATACACCAGTATCCCTGACAATTTCAATAAATCACATCCATTATTTTGTAAGTTAGCAATATGAACTGTGGTAGGGTTAGTCTAGACTAAAACCTTCGGCTTGCAATTGTGTTTTGTGAGCATTTCTCTGTACTGTACTGTATACCGTTCTGAGGGCTACAAGAATAGCAATAGCTGCAGCAAAAGCTCTTCTATGGCCGCCAGTCAGTGTGTCAAATCAAATCAAATCAAATTATATTTGTCACGTACACATGGTTAGCAGATGTTAATGCGAGTGTAGCGAAATGCTTGTGCTTCTAGTTCCGACAATGCAGTAATAACCAACAAGTAATCTAACTAACAATTCCAAAACTACTGTCTTATACACATAAGTGTAGGTGTGTGTGTGTGCGTGCGCAGAGTGAGGCAGAGAAACAAAAGCATGGTCGTTTAAAACAGTATTGACCAGTGGTTGTCTGTCACACCACAGCCAGCTACAGCCTGCAGAATGCACTGTGAGAAACAGTTTGGAGTGGTAGACGTGAGAAACCGGTGCTCATACCACACAGGGATAATAGCCTGGCTGGAGACTTGAGGCTCATTGACAGAAATGCACAATTTTGGTTTTACAATAAGATCAGAAGTAGGCTGCATGGATATGGGCCTAGAGCAGAAGTAGGCTGCATGGATATGGGCCTAGAGCAGGAGTAGGCTGCATGGATATGGGCCTAGAGCAGAAGTAGGCTGCATGGATATAGACTAGAGCAGAAGTAGGCTGCATGGATATTGGACTAGAGCAGAAGTAGGCTGCATGGATATAGACTAGAGCAGAAGTAGGCCGCATGGATATGGGACTAGAGCAGAAGTAGGCTGCATGGATATGGGACTATAGCAGAAGTAGGCTGCATGGATATGGGCTTAAGTCAGAAGTAGACTGCATGGATATGGGCCTAGGTCAGAAGTAGGCTGCATGGATATGGGCCTAGAGCAGAAGTAGGCTGCATGGATATAGACTAGAGCAGAAGTAGGCTGCATGGATATGGGCCTAGAGCAGAAGTAGGCTGCATGGATATTGGACTAGAGCAGAAGTAGGCTGCATGGATATGGGCTTAGGTCAGAAGTAGACTGCATGGATATGGGCCTAGGTCAGAAGTAGGCTGCATGGATATGGGCCTAGGTCAGTAGGCTGCATGGATATGGGCCTAGGTCAGAAGTAGGCTGAATGGAGATTGTCTGCTAATTATTTACGTAAAATGTTCTGTTTGCTTTGAGTGTTCATGCGAAGTGGTGATTTAGGGTTTGAATAATCCAGATTAATTAAGCAAAACTTCTTCTTAACAAAGTGTATTAGTTTACTCTTAAAACATAATGTTACTGAACTTAGTTTTTTTATCAAAATTAAGCATGAATTTCCTCTGTGAATTCTGCTACTTTTTAAAATTTCAATGTGACTTTAGGCATGGTCCAAGCAGTGTAATTTAAAAACGAATGTCCCATCATCTCACAATATTTTTGTCCAGCGCTGTTCTGGCTACACACTAATTGAAGCAAAACATACTTTCAAGGTTGACCTTTTTGTGTGGATAAGATGTTTAAAAATGTATGTGAAGAAACATAATACCATTTTCCTGTGAATCCGTGGTTAGCCTTGGAATTCATCTTTCATAGTTTTTAATTCTTCATGCATTCAACACTAAATGTAGCTGATGAATTTATGAAAACAACAAATTCACATCCCCACTAGCAACAAAGGACCAGAATATTCTTCTCTCAGTCCACCTCTGAAAGTATGCCGTTGTTTTACTACTGGAGTGTTTGGTACCCTGGTCCTCGCCATAAAGCATGTGTGAAATGCAATCAAACCCTGTCTGAAACTAATCCTGGACCTGCATGAGTAGTGTGTCCAAGATCCAGGACCAGAGTACCAGGTATCGTGACGCTGATCACGCTGAACCTTTTTGCCCGTTGTAAACAATATAGCTCGATAACATCATGTAGAATGTGTGTCTTGCTAATCACACCCTGAAACGGTTATTTTCAGGTCTTGTGAAAGCAAAATGTATTCGGTAGAATTCTCACAATCGCTCCGGGACACCCGAACCAGGGTACCGAATGTGAAAACGCCCTAAGACACTTGTTGTTCAGCTGTAGCTGCTGGTGCTCCTGATGTTTTTACATGTTTCTCTGTTCATGTAATTTTATCAGGCACGTACGTATTACATTTTAAAATAAAGGTACCTGGCCATGAGAATACTTGCACTTTGAACTCGACTGAGACACTTATAGTATGGGCTCACTCAAACAGGAATCACTGACAATGTGGAGCTTTACACCGAGGATGCTGCAGCCATCGGGGCGAAAGCAAAGGAGAGGTTGATGTTTCAGAACGGAAGGAAGGACGGGCACCACAACGAGATTGTAATGTATAGCGTAGGCGTGAAAGGACAGAACGGCAGTTACAGCTTTATCGGGGATTCACACAGGCTGAAGCTCTTTCAGAGGCTATTTTCCCCTCAGCCAACGGACCAGGCCACAGCTGCTTCTAGCAGTGTTAAAAGCAGTTGCTTGTTACACCATCCATGACACAACATCAGCTAGCTACGACACTGACTGTGCCCATTGTTTGAGGGAAAAGATGGCCTTCAAATTGATGTTCTTTGTACATCGCACTTATCCATAAAAAACATATACATGTATAGCGGGAAAATAAGTGTTGAAAGGCCATCTTAGTTGAAAGTGCCTCATCAGTCTCCCTAGAGAGGCAATATAACTAGTAACTAATGCCTGTGGAATTCCTGTGCTTTTAAAGTAGCACATCTTCCCCATAGGGGGTAAATGACAAGGATCAGTGTCTCTCTGCTTTTCTTTTGCTGGGAATGACATTCAGCAGATATATGTGCATCCGTTGTGTCAAGTAAATGAATAGCGTTCAATCAGGAATAAAGCCTTGGGTTCTGCTGCCATGACAACCCTACTGTTACATTGGGGCTGCTGTCATGGTGACCTAAGAGTCAGTACCACATTTAGGCCTATGTCTGTATATATTTTTGTACAGACCTCATTAGAGGCTGACAGGGCAGAATTCTACTGCTATTAACTAGGAAGAGAACATTGTGATATACCTGTTCCTGGAGATGTTTGAATTTCAACTTGACCAACATATTACTGCATCGCTATTAAGGTGTATCGTTCACCACAGGATTCAGTTGGAATGCTCCATACACCCAGTTAATATTAGATTTATAGTACAATTGTGAGAATGTTTTACTTAAAAAAATGTACAATCAGTTCAAACTAATAATATGTCATCCATGTTTTGATTACAAACTACAATCAATAAATAGGAATTAGAGCTGAGCCTTCTCAATGTCAACAAAAATACAGATCCACAACACCACGACACTCTGACAACCTTTCCTCCTGCAATAATTACTCCATTAGACCTACTGAGTGTTAGTGTTCATTTGCTGTCAGACACAGCGCCATGTGTGATCTGTATTGACTGAATGGAGCAGAGCAAAGGCTCATGGGGATTTAGAGCATGTGACTTAACAGATCAATTACTGTCTCATTTATTAGTGGATGGAGTCATTGCTGACAGACTATTACAGAGCTAAGCTAGCAAAACTACATGAGGCCTGCACTGCAATACATCAGCTTTGATGGAACTATGGTCATTTCCATGCCACTTAAAGTTTGCTTTCTTTTTGCCTTAGACAATATTTGGTAGGGATTATCATTGCTCATTCTCATAGATTTGTAAAAAATGTATGAGGTCTTCTCCTCCTCTAACTGTTTTTATTGCTTTCTTATCCTCAGGTGCTACTTTTTGTAAAACCAGGAATTATCTCTGAGTTATTACAATACTAATATTATACAAATCAATTCAGTGTTACTAACGAGTTCTAATTTGATTAACAGACGAAAAATGACAATGTCAAACGTGTGTGTGTGTGCGTGTGTGTGTGTGTGTGTGCGCATACCTGCGGAAAGTAGGGGTGCTGGGGTATTACAGCACCCCCTGAAAAATCAGAGTAAAAAAAATATATGTTTTGTTTAATTTTAAGTATTGCACTGGTCCTTTACTAGTCCCGTATTAGCAGACTGGTATAGCCATCTGTAGCGCGGGCAATTTCTTTCTTTCTTCTTCTGCACCCCCTCCCTCCCCCAACAATTTTCTGGTGTGTGTGTGTGTGATGTGAGCTTAACTAGATGGTGAAATAGTGGGATTGGCTACATGTTGTTGTAACCAAGCTCAGCAGAGTAGATCAATAGCGGGTGATGCACAGCAGTGATTCCCTCACCATAGTACACAGGTCAGTCAATATGTTGCTCTTTTCTTTGACATTGGATTGATAAGGGGGATGTTATTCCTAAAATTGTTTAGTAACCACGTACATTGTGTTTAGATGTATAGTGCAAGTTAGGGCTGGGCGATATGGCCAAAATATCATATCAACATATTTTTTAGAATGTTTGACTGTATGACATATGTGAAGGCAATTTTACACTACCGTTCAAAAGTTTAGGGTCACTTAGACATGTCCTTGTTTTTGAAAGAAAAACATATTTTTTTTTGTCGATTTTTAAATAACATCAAATTGATCTGAAATACAGTGTAGACATTGTTAATGTTGTAAATGACTATTGTTGCTGGAAACGGCAGATACATTTAAAAATAAAATAATAATAATATCTACATAGGCGTACAGAGGCCCGTTATCAGCAACCATCACTCCTGTTTTCCAATGGCACGTTGTGTTAGCTAATCCAAGTTTATCATTTTATAATGATAATTGATCATTAGAAAACCCTTTTGCAATTATGTTAGCACAACTGAAAACTTGTGCTGATTAAAGAGGCAATAAAGCTGGCCTTCTTTAGACTAGTTGAGTATCTGGAGCATCAGCATTTGATGGGTTTGACTACAGGCTCAAAATGGCCAGAAACAAAGAGCTTGCTTCTGAAACTCGTCAGTCTACTCTTGTTCTGATAAAGGCTATTACATATGAGAAGTTGGGGGGGTGGGGGCATTTTCATCAATTTCTGAATCTCCTGCACATTGTTATCATTTCCACAAAGAGCTACATTTGATTTGTTGTATTTGTATGCCTTAATTTAGTCAAAAGGTAATTCTTCTCCTATATGACCATGTATTTTCAACATGATATAATAGGAAAACGTCATCCTGGCACGTTATTGCAAAAAGGGTAAATGGTCCCTTGTAGCTGACGTTTTTCTTAATACAGTCAATGAGAAAAGATGTGTCACAGGGTCGATGTATTTCTAATTTATCTCATGTCTGTCATTCATTCTCTACCTCCTCTTTATCCCCTCATTCTCTTCTCTCTCCCCATTATTTCACCCTCTCTACACTCTCCCCCTCCCTCACCCTTTCCATCTCTCTCACCCCCTCCCTCACTATTCCCCTTCTCCCTCCATTCTCTCCCCCCTTCTTTCCCTCCCTCCACCTCCTCTCTTCTATCTCCCTCTCCCTCTCTCTCCCCATTCCTCCTTCACCATCTCCCCTCCCTACTCTCTCAGCCATCCCTCCTTCACCCTCTCCCCTCTTTCCCCTTTCTCCCCCTCCCTCACTACCCCCCTTCTCTCTCCCTCCCTCCACCTCCTCTCATCTCTCACTCTCTCTCCCTCTACTCTCTCCCCATTTCTCCTTCACCATCTCCCCCTACCTACTCTCTCTCAGCCATCCCTCCTTCACCCTCTCACCTCTCTTTCCCCTTTCTTCCCCTTGATACTCTCTCCATGTTCTCTCTCTCCTCCCTCCTCAATCTCTATCCCTCTTTTCCCTGCTTCCCCCTCCTCTCATCTCTCCCTCTCTTCCACAGACAGGTTGACAGATAGGCAGGCACAGACAGGCTGACAGGCAGGCTGATAGACACAGACAGTTTCAAGTCAATCCTCTTCAGTATTAATTCAATAATTCATAGAAAGGCTCTTAGTTTCTAGAACTGTAAGACCATTGTGTCCAATCAAGGGCAAAAATGCTTTGGGTTGGTTGACTTCACATTTTATATGTCGGGTTCCTCGGTCACTCATATGTAAAATATGTGAAGATTAAACCTTTTTAAACCTTCAAAACCAGCTCTATTACCCCAAATTAAGTCACTTCCTGTAATCGCAGGAAGCTGAAATTCAATGTACTGTATGTCCTCCCGGGGACACTCTTTAACGAGTTTCAAGCCTTTATGTTAAGAATTGACTGTTCCACAAAAGATGGAAGACGACATTGAATGTTCCTGAGTGGCCTAGTTACAGTTTCAACTTAAATCGGCTTGAAAATCTATGGCAAGACTTGAAAATGGCTGTCTAGCAATGATCAACAATCAACAGACAGAGCTTGAAGAAATGTTTAAAGTATAATGGGCAAATATTGTACAATCGCGGTTTGCAAAGCTCTTAGACTTACCCAGAAAGACTCACAGCTATAATCGCCTCCAAAGGTGCTTCTACAATGTATTGACTTAGGGGTGCAAATGCTTACAGTGGGATAAAAAAGTATTTAGTCAGCCACCAATTCTTCAAGTTCTCCCACTAGAAAATCTTTGGAAGGAGTTGAAAGTCCGTGTTGCCCAGCAACAGCCCCAAAACATCACTGCTCTGGAGGAGATCTGGAGGAATGGGCCAAAATACCAGCAACAGTGTTTGAAAACCTTGTGAAGACTTACAGAAAACGTTTGACCTCTGTCATTGCCAACAAAGGGTATATAACAAAGTATTGAGATAAACTTTTGTTATTGACCAAATACTTATTTTCCACCATAATTTGCAAATACATTTATTAAAAATCCTACAATGTGATTTTCTGGACTTTATTTTCTCATTTTGTCTGTCATAGTTGAAGTGTACCTATGATGAAAATTACAGGCCTCTCTCATCTTTTTAAGTGAGAGAACTTGCACAATTGGTGGCTGACTAAATACTTTTTTGCCCCACTGTATGTCAATTAGATTTCTGTATTTCATTTTCAAGAAATCTGCTTCATTTCTAAAAACATGTCTTCACTTTGTCATTATAGGGTATTGTGTGTAGATGGGTGAGGAAGAAAAAGATTTAATCAATTTTTAATTAAAGCTGTAACACAACAAAATGTGGGATAAGTCAAGGGGTACGAATACTTTCTGAAGGCAGTGTATGCTAGCAAATAATGTATGCAAAAATACAATTAAACATCACACACAATGTATAAACATATTACAATTGGAACAGGCCAACCATGATTCAACTCTAATGAGTTATGTCATGTCTTTGGCTATGCCGGATTAAGTGATATGACCATGCTATTCTATAAAATCCTTTCTCTGTAATTAATATTACCTGATTGAGCTAATCATGTAAATGTAATTAACTAGAGAGTCGGGGCACCACTAAATAATATTTATAGAGCTGTTATCTTCCGAATAAACTCTTAAAGACCTAGTAATATTTTACATCAATAGCAGTCAATATTAATCGTCACCTTAATTCAGTCTCTGAAAGTTGTAAATTCTTGGTTATCTTCACGAGTTGAATCAGCAATACAAAATTGGGTTTAATTATTTATTTACTAAATATTTTAACTAATCACACAGAATTACACATACACATAATTAATCATAACTTGATTACAAATTACGTCATAAAGGAAAACGTCCCTGGCGGGCGGAACAGATATGACAGCTTGTTACACAAAAGAAAAGGGTCTGGGTTTGAGTGAAAGAGCGGGAAGACTTGTGGAACAAAGGAAGAAGCTGTGCTATCTTAAATACAGTATCTTATGCATTCTAAATTACTGCCCATTTGGAAAAGGAAAATGCAATAAATATTTACTCTGAGCTGCGCTTCGGTATGTTGGTGGTAGATGGAAGGCCGTGTTGCCAAACCGAGTCCTTTGTCCTTTGAAGAATGTGTCTGGTGGTCAATTGGATACGTTGTAATAACGTTGTCGTGTGATAGACAGGTTACTCTGTCTGTTCCTTCCTAACCCTCGTTTGCAGCTGCTGTTGCTAACTCAATGGCTAGGAGGTATCACTTCTGTAGTGAATAAGAGTTCAAAGTTCATACCATTCCCAACCAAAGCTCACGCTGATGTTGGCTTCGTTCTGTAGTTATTATCTGAACCATTCTGACATCGGACCGTCGTCCTCACATCCTCGGAACAAGAGGTTATATTGTCGCCAAGGCTTTGTATAGGAAGGGAGAGGAGGGCGTGTTTGAACAGTTTTATAGCCCAAGACCCTTCACAGGGGCGGGCCACTGATTGAGCAGAGCCCTAACCTTATGAAAACCCAAATCTCACATTTTAGAAGCTAAAATCACATTTCACCCCATCACAAATAATTTCATATTCAAACATTTAAATTGAACAACAATTCCATGTGAATCCGATAACTCTAATGTGTAGACTTTCCACTGTAGAGTTTATGTCATCTTATCATTGATGAGAATGTCTCAGATGACAACCGAACTAACATCATATTCATTAAGTACCACCGCATATGTTCAATTGGTCGGATTACCAGAATATAGTTCATTTACCCCCACCTTCTGATGTTCCCAGAATCTCTATGTTAACCAAGGGGTTTGCAAATGTAACATCAGTAGGGTAGAGAGAGGAAAAAGGGGGGCAGAGGTATTTATGACTGTCATAAACCTACCCCCAGGCCAATGTCATGACAGTTGATAATCAAGTGTGATATTGCTGTGCTGGAATAGAAGTCTGCTCTCCCAGTAAATCAGGGATCAGTGAAGCAAGGTTGGCAACCTTGCTCCACATTTCACCTGAAATTATGCTTTAATAATAATAGCATAGTTACTACTCAATGATCTATTGTTGTTTAGACTAAGAAGTCTAATCTTTACATATGAGTTAGCTTATTTGTACATTTTGAAGTAATGAAGTGTTGATTATTTGAATTGAAGCGTTTAAACTTGTTTTAATTGTTAAACTATTATTCAAATGTGACTAGTGTTGATGTTGATCAATCACATATCACAGTCCTGCAATAAAGAGGGAAAGGGGTTCTGTCTCTGTGCCTGTGTTGTAAATGAACATTTGTAAGATCTCCAATCTGTTTTGATTGTCACTCTCTCTGTTTATCAGCTATGTGAATCCATTTTGCAGCTTATCATATGGCAGGCATCGCCAATACAGCCATAGGCCTACAGTATGATGGTATTACTGGCCTTCATGGGCATCTGTCATCTGAAGCAGACAATAGCTAAACTCACATATTGTTAACATGTTGAGCTGAATGTTCTCAATTTAAAATGATACCAGTAGACAATGTATACGAGGCAAACCATATACCAGATGTTGCTGACATATAATGGTTTCAGTGGCAATTCAACCCTTGTAATTTAGGTACAGCATAAAAATAAGGAGTTGACAATTAGGCTGCCAGAGTATTACAGGTAACTCTTTGAGGTTAATGTTATTTTAGTTCATTAATTTTAGCAATGTTGCATGCTAAATGATTGCAGTTGTTTCCATATATAGACAGTACATGCTTCTATGTATCCCTGACCCTGGATAAGCTAGCGACTGGTCTAACACAGCTAATCTTTTAGTTCAGTAATATGCTGTTTTTATTAACATTTAGTTGGCTTTATAATTGTGAGAGAACTAGCTCGTAAAAATATTGATATGGCCAGCATTGTAGACCATTTCTCCCCTGTTGCTAACGCTTTAGTTCATCTTAAAACCTTATAAAATGTTATGCCACCAGTGCTTGTTTTGTTCAGATTTTTATTCCTCGTGCACCATTGCTCCTACGTCACTAATCCGGTGATCACCTTTGGAGCTCCGGCCAAGCAAGGCATTTGATTGGTTTGACGTGTTGCGAGGCGTAACTGATTTACACCGGCTCAACCCTAAACCTAGCCTCAACCCTATCCCTAACCCTAGTTTCATATCAACTCCCGGCTCAACCTTATCCCTAACCCTAGTTTCATATCAACTCCCGGCTCAACCCTAAACCTAGCCTCAACCCTATCCCTAACCCTAGTTTCATATCAACTCCCGGCTCAACCTTATCCCTAACCCTAGTTTCATATCAACTCCCGGCTCAACCCTAAACCTAGCCTCAACCCTATCCCTAACCCTAGTTTCATATCAACTCCCAGCTCAACCCTAAACCCAGCCTCAACCCTATCCCTAACCCTAGTTTCATATCAACTCCCAGCTCAACCCTAAACCCAGCCTCAACCCTATCCCTAACCCTAGTTTCATATCAACTCCCTGCTCAACCCTAAACCTGGCCTCAACCCTATCCCTAACCCTAGTTTCATATCAACTCCCGGCTCAACCCTAAACCTAGCCTCAACCCTATCCCTAACCCTAGTTTCATATCAACTCCCAGCTCAACCCTAAACCCAGCCTCAAACCTATCCCTAACCCTAGTTTCATATCAACTCCCAGCTCAACCCTAAACCTGGCCTCAACCCTATACCTAAACCTAGCTTCATTTCCACATCCCGGCTCAAAATCATGTTGTGATCCTAATCATCCCCCATTGATGCAATGTATTCCCTTAGGCATCAACCCTGTGACACTCATCTTTTCCCATTGACTGGAATTTATTGACATAAGATTAATTTGATTGATGCTTATCTTTTCCCATTGACTGCAATGTATTGAGATAAAGTCAGCTAGTGTGACATTTAACTTTTTTGATTAAACGTGCCAGGGTGACGTTTTCAGGCTGATAATTGGCAGGTATTTTTTTATGTATTTATTGGCAGTTCATAATTCCACCACAAGGGGCAGTGTGCAGATTTCTGGGGTCCTTTTGGCACCTGCTCTGCTTGTTCGAGTTTTATCTTTCAATTATTACATTTAACAAAGCAACCATTGGAATACTGTTATGTAATGTATAACATAAATCCAAACTGGTCCATGCATCAATACTGGTATAACAAAACACATTTTACCTCCCAGCCCTGGCATTGTGCTTGTTGACCTAAAGCACACCAGAGTTTGACCTCAGACTTTAGATAGATTAGTGAAACAGACAGTTAAAAATCCATGATGTTCTACAACAGAACATGGTGAAACAGACCATTCTCCTTCCATTCTCCTGTTTCTAAATAGCATGGGTGCAACGTGACAGAATGTGCTGCTCTATCCGATGTTTCTATCTGAAACATTCTGAATGTTTAACCTCACTAAATACACCATAAGTTTGTTTTGTATCTTTGCTCTAGGCTGTTTTCTAGTATCCTGGGTCTTTAATTTAATGAAACACAATACATGTTCTCACTGCATTAAAATAGAGTAATTGGCCCCTAGTCTGCATCTGTTAATGTGGGCTCTTTTGCAACGGACTGTGTTGCCTGTTTGGTTAAACACCTACCTTACATTTACCAGATAATAACAATTGTCAAGTCTGTGTCTAGGCTATAGGCTTCTGCCTCTTGGTAAAGACTGTACAGTTGAAGTCGGAAGTATACATACACCTTAACCAAATACATTTCAACTCAGTTTTTCACAATACCTGACATTTTATCCTAGTAAAAATTCCCTGTTTTTGGTCAGTTAGGATCACCAGTTTATTTTAAGAATGTGAAATATCAGAATAATAGTAGACAGAATGATTTATTTCAGTATTTCTTTCTTTCATCACATTCCCAGTGGGTCAGTTATATTTTTGTTTCATCAGACCAGAGGACATTTCTCCAAAAGGTACAATCTTTGTCCCAATATGCAGTTGCAAACCATAGTCTGGCTTTTTTTATGGCGGTTTTGGTGCAGTGGCTTCTTCCTTGCTGGGCGGCCTTTCAAGTTATGTCGATATAGGACTTGTTTTACTGTGGATATAGATACTTATGTACCGGTTTCCTCCAGCATCTTCACAAGGTCCTTTGCGGTTGTTCTGGGATTGATTTGCACTTTTCGCACCAAAGTTTGTTCATCTCTAGGAGACAGAGTCTCTCTAGTCTCCTTCCTGAGCAGTATGACGGCTGCGTGGTCCCATGGTGTTTATACTTGCATACTATTGTTTGTACAGATGAACGTGGTACCTTCAGGCATTTGGAAATTGCTCCCAAGGATGAACCATACTTGTGGAAGTCTACAATTTATTTTCTGAGGTCTGTTATGATAACTTTGGATTTTCCCATGATGTCAAGCAAAGAGGCACTGAGTTTGAAGGTAGACCTTGAAATACATCCACAGGTACACCTCCAATTGACAAAAAAAGAAGCTCCTAAATCCATGACACAGTCAACGTAGTGTATGCAAACTTCTGACCCACTGGAATTGTGATACAGTGAATTATAAGTGAAATAATCTGTCTTTAAACAATTGTTGGAAAAATTACTTGTATCGTCCCCAAAGTAGATGTCCTAACCAACTTACCAAAACTATAGTTTGTTAACAATATTTGTGGAGTGGTTGAAAAACGTGTTTTAATGACTCCAACCTAAGTGTATGTAAACTTTCGACTTCAACTGTACAATAAGACAGCATACGGGCTATTAACAGTCTGCATCATTATGGGGCTCCTTAATCAGCAGCATAGCACCAATGCAATTCCATTTGAAGAGGCATATAACTTTACTGTAACTTACATTGTAACTGAATGGAGGCTGTGATGAACAGCTTTGTAAATATCTCTGAAGAGCCTTTGGAGCTATATTATCGATGGGCAGTTGGGTATCAGTACTGTATCATCATCGGTGAAAAGTTGAACCCTGGACTCTGTAAATTGAATATAGAGACAATATCATTGTTCCTCTGTTATTAGGTTAATCTTCCCTAGTCTGCTGTGTGAGATGCCTCCAAGGGTCTCTATGGAGACAGATTTCTTCTTGTGTTGCCTGAAAAAAAAAAGCAGAGAAGGACATCTTTAATTTGACTAGTAAGATATTGTTTTAAATTGTCTGAAAGGAAATGATTGTAAATTTATTTCCACTTAATCAACAAGCAATAGAACAGCGAATCTGTTTTGGACAGAACTATAGTCAAGCAAACAAGAAAACCTATCAAATGTTAACCAATGCCAGCTACTCTTTTTTCTCTCTCTCTCCCACACAGTTACCTGAGTGTGGCTTCTATGGAATGTATGATAAGATCCTGCTGTTCCGCCATGTCCCAGACTCAGAGAACATCCTCCAGCTGGTGAAATGTGCTACAGACATCACAGAGGGAGACCTGGTGGAGGTGGTGCTATCAGGTAAGACCAGTACTCACCACATGTTACACGCTGCCTGGTTGAGGTGGTGCGATCAGGTAAAACCAGTGCTCACTATACACTACATGTTACACACTACACACTACCTGGTTGAGGTGGTGCTATCAGGTAAAACCAGTTCTCACTACACACTACATGTTACACACGACACACTGCCTGGTTGAGGTGGTGCTATCAGGTAAGACTATAGTACACACTAGAACAGGGCTGTGTTCATTAGGCATCAAACGGAAGAAAATAAACTGAAATGGGGAGGAACTACCCAAATGTGACCAATAAGAAACATTCATTGTGGTTTTCTGTTGCAAAATGTTTCAAAACATTTTGTTACGGCTGCCATGATATAAAACGACCCAGGCCCTCCTTAGGTCACACATGGCACAATGTCTTCCTCTGGATTGAGGTGTTTCTATTCATGCCCTACGCGTTTGAATATGTAACATGCTCCTGTTTGAAGGTGAGTTCTGTTCACCTGTGTTCTGTTTCCATATAGGCTAATCTCTGTTTGCATATGTCGTATACATTCATATGACCTTTTTTTCCACACAGTGTTTTAATGCAATAGAACATAGGCCGCAATAGAACATAGGCCGCAATAGAACATAGGCCTATTGCATTCACTGCTTCTCTTCAGCAGCTTTTTTCTGTTAGTTATGTAGCCACTAGAATGTACCATTTGATATAGGGAAGAGGGGTGAACTCTCCTATGAACCCTTGATTTTGAATAATAGCAGGAAGTAGAAGGTTCCTTTTTGTTTTTGTTCTAAATGCAGAACGTGTTCAAGCTTCATACAGATGGTGAACAGAGTACAAAGCATCTCCATAATAGCAGCTTGAAAAGGAGGAGAGAGATACAATGTTACCCAGCGTAATGGACCAATCAGACGACACAATGATAATAGTGAGGACGTAATGTTACATTTCATAGTATCTAAATGGCATAAGCGTGTATATTGTCTTTGTGCTTAGCTAATAGCATACTGTGTGGTTAATTTTACTCAGTCATCACAACAGACAAGAACATGGATAACTGACTACATGACAAATACAGAGCTAGAGGGCATGTTGGTGTCTAGCTGATATAGCCAGCTACAAAAGATCATTCATTCAGATAATATATTAAAACCACCACAGGGTTAGCTGCCAATCAGAAACACCAACACACAAGTCGTGATCTGGAAATGTGGAACTATGCCAATATGCAAATTAACCAATTACTGTAAGTTCTATCTCAGATGCCCGTCTCTTGTGAAGTAATAAAGCATGTATTAAAATAACCAAATAGTAAGTCGTCACACAAATCTTTAATCATCTTTGCGTATTGAACCAGTGATGTTGCTCTGCTTTGTTTTGGCAGTTTTCTGCTCCCCTCCACCCCCTCCAGTTGTTTGGCTGCCGCACCCGGCAAAAAATCAGGGGTGTGCTTATCCTAGCCCAGGAGTAGGAAGTGATCGAAGTATCGCGTTTGACACTGCTAAAGTGTTTTTACAAACGCTTGGCAGGCTTTCTCTTCCCCCTCTGTGTGTTACAGTATGGCAGGTAATTTAGTTGTGGCTGTGCTACAGAGACGGGGGGGGGGACATTGGGTAGATTGACACCTCCACTACCCCCTGGCTGCACCCCTTGCTGGGAAAGAGAGGGCTCAGGTGATTTAGTGATTTACATGCCCAGATGAACACATTCTCATGACACTTTTTAATGACACACTTGACAGCTGAGAGAGCAGTGAGCACAGAGCAAAAGTAACACAGGAAGAACCTTACAACTGTCAGAAAGAAGCAGTGACGACTAGACTGTCTGTGATTATTAATTGTGATCATTCCCACTGTGCGGCTGCTCTGAACAGAATGTGTCCTCTGTTGACTGTGGTGTGTAAATGGTTGTCTAGTTCTGTCACTGTTTCAGCATCAAGAGGCTGCGCAAAGTGAATCATAACAGAGAATTGCATGGATTCTAATGTGTGGCTATTGTGTTACATTATAAGAGGTCACATGTTGTGAAGGTTCACATGGGTATGTCTTACTGCACAGATGCCGCTAACACTGTCTGTGTCTGTCTGCAGTATTATTTTGTACTACTCTCGTTGTTCAGTTCATCTCAGCTTATGCTAGCACTCACATTTGAGATAGAAGATCAAAACAAGTTATAACCTTGTTCTGTTCTTGGCTCTTGATAAGCTCAGGATGTATGAGTGGAGAGAGCGGCGTGCTAACATAGAGCAGCTACTATAGGAGGCTCACCACAGGGGCCAAATGCCAGGACACTTGTGCTCCACTGAACTCATCAATAAAATCATCAATTCCCTTCACAGAAAGAAAAATGGTAATGGTTGATAAATGAACATTACGGTGTGTTACACTATCCCAGAGAGTTGTTTTCACCAGCCAGTCTTCCTGTCAAAGATCTCACAATTTGTCTTTCCTCGTTTGATCTTTTTCGACTTCTGGAGCAACTTAATGAGTGTGAAGGTGGATAGGATGCCAAGAACACTTTTGCTGTTACCAGCATGAGGGTGTGAACAACGTCAATTTGTTATGCTGGAACAGGATGGATGCTACTTGATGCAAAACGGGTGTGCACCCCAATCTGTAAACAGAAAAATGGTAGTGAGGAAGAAGGCGACATTAACTCTATCCAATGATTTGTACACTGAACCGGTTTGTACACTGACATGTAAAACTCTAACACCATTTGCCGTTGTGAAACAGTAAAATGATCAGTACTGTGCCGTGCTGGAATGCAGAGATACTGTGTATCATGTGAGCTGTCTTTACCACCACAGCGTATCTTTATATTCATCCTTTCTTTTAGTGTTTAAAGTTGTGTAGCGGTAAAAGCAGAACTCAGCAAGCGAAAATGTCACTAGAACCTGTAATGGTTTTCTTCTGGGGAAAGAGAGGCGGACCAAAATGCAGCGTGGTTAGTTTTGTGCATCTTTAATAAAGATGAAAGTACAACAATCTACAAAACAAGAAACGTGAAAAACCAAAACAGTCCTATCTGGTGCCACAAACACAAAGACAGGAACAATCACCCACAAAACCCAACACAAAACAGGCTACCTAAATATGGTTCCCAATCAGAGACAATGACTAACACCTGCCTCTGATTGAGAACCATATCAGGCCAAACATAGAAATAGACAAACCAGACACAACATAGAATGCCCACCCAGCTCACGTCCTGACCAACACTAAAACAAGGAAAACACACACGAACGATGGTCAGAACGTGACAGTATCCCCCCCCCCCAAGATGCGGACTCCGAACATACAACCTAAACCTATAGGGGAAGGTCTGGGTGGGCATCTGTCCGCGGTGGCGGCTCTGGCGCTGGACGTGGACCCCACTCCATAATTGTCTTAGTCCCCCTCCTTAGCGTCCCTTGAGTGGCGACCGTCGCCGCTAACCTTGGCCTAGGAACCCTAACAACAGGCCCCACTGGACTGAGGGGCAGCTCCGGACTGAGGGGCAGCTCGGGACTGAGGTAGCTCAGGACTGAGAGGAAGATCAGGACTGAGAGGAAGATCAGGACTGAGAGGAAGATCAGGCAGGTTGATGAATCTAGCAGATCCTGGCTGGCTGGCGGTTCCGGCAGATCCTGGCTGACTGGCGGTTCCGGCAGGTCCTGGCTGACTGGCGGTTCCGGCAGATCCTGGCTGACTGGCGGTTCCAGCAGATCCTGGCTGACTGGCGGATCCTTGCTGAATGGCGGATCCTGGCTGACTGGCGGATCTGGAAGATCCTGGCTGACTGGCGGATCCTGGCAGACTGGCGGATCCTGGCTGACTGGCGGATCCTGGCTGACTGGCGGATCCTGGCTGACTGGCAGTTCTGGCAGATCCTGGCTGACTGGCAGTTCTGGCAGATCCTGGCTGACTGGCAGTTCTGGCAGATCCTGGCTGACTGGCAGTTCTGGCAGATCCTGGCTGACTCGCGGATCCTGGCTGACTGGCGGCTCTGGCAGATCCTGGCTGACTGGCAGTTCTGGCAGATCCTGGCTGACTGGCAGATCCAGGCTGACTGGCGGATCTAACTGATCCTGGCAGACTGGCGGCTCCTGGCTGACTGGCGGCTCCTGGCTGACTAGCGGCTCCTGGCTGACTAGCGGCTCCTAACTGGCGGCACTGGCGGCGCTGGGCAGACCGGCGGCACTGGCGGCGCTGGGCAGACTGGCGGCGCTGGGCAGACTGGCGGCGCTGGGCAGACTGGCGGCGCTGGGCAGACTGGCGGCACTGGCGGCGCTGAGCAGGCTGGCGGCACTGGCGGCGCTGGGCAGGCTGGCGGCGCTGGGCAGGCTGGCGGCACTGGCGGCGCTGGGCAGGCTGGCGGCACTGGTGGCGCTGGGCAGTCTGGCAGCACTGGCGGCGCTGGGCAGACTGGCGGCACTGGGCAGACTGGCGGCGCTGGGCAGACTGGCGGCACTGGCGGCGCTGGGCAGACTGACGGCAATGGCGGCGCTGGGCAGACTGACGGCAATGACGGCGCTGGGCAGACTGACGGCAATGGCGGCGCTGGGCAGACTGACGGCAATGGCGGCGCTGGGCAGTCGGGTGGCTCAGGCGGCGCTGGGCAGATGGGTGGCTCAGGCGGCGCTGGACAGGAAGGCTCTGGCAGTGCTAGACCGAGGAGCTTTGGCGCCTCTGGAATGAGGGGCTCTGGCGCCTCTGGAATGAGGGGCGGGAGCTCTGGCAGCGCCGGACAGGCGGGAGACTCTGGCTGCGCCGGAGAGGAGGAAGGCTCCGGCCGCGCTGGACAGAGAAGCTCTGGCGCCTCTGGACTGAGGGGCTCTGGCGCCTCTGGACTGAGGGGCTCTGGCGCCTCTGGACTGAGGGGCTCTGGCGCCTCTGGACTGAGCGGTAAAAGCAGAACTCAGCAAGCGGAAATGTCACTAGAACCTGTAAAGGTTTTAAAGGTTTTCTTCTGGGGAAAGAGAGGCGGACCAAAATGCAGCGTGGTTAGTTTTGTGCATCTTTAATAAAGATGAAAGTACAACAATCTACAAAACGGGCTGCCGGCACTGGTGGTATCGGGTTGGGGACACACACCTCAGGGCGAATGCCTTGCATACTACACCAAATCAACTGCTCTCTCTCTTCACACTCCCCCAATTCTATTAACACCTCCTCGAGTGTCTCCTCATCTCCCATCCGTTCACTCTCCTCCATTCTGTCCAATAACTCCTCGACCCTCTGACTCAGCCCTCAGCTTCGCCGATAGCTCCGATAACATCCATGGCTCCTTACGGTTAACAGGGGGAGTTGGCTCAGGTCTGGCTCCTGACTCTGCCACACTCTCCCTGTGCCTCCCCCCAAGAAATTTTTTGGGGTGCCTCTCGGACTTCCAGCCGCTCTGCCGTGCTAGCTCCTCATAATGCCGCCTCTCTGCTTTTGCTGCCTCCAGCTCGGCTTTGGGGCGGCAATATTCCCCTGGCTCTGCCCAGGGTCCTTTCCCATCAAGGATCTCCTCCCAAGTCCATTCTTCCAAATAGTGCAGCCTCTCCCACTGCTGCTGCTGCTGCTGCTGCTTCTCCTGCTGCCTCTGTTGCTTCTCCTGCTGCTGCTTTTGCTGCTGCTGCTGTTGCTTCTCCTGCTGCTGCTGTTGCTGCTGCCTCTGTTTACCACGCCGCTTGGTCCTTGGTTGGTGGGTGATTCTGTAATGGTTTTCTTCTGGGGAAAGAGAGGCGGACCAAAATGCAGCGTGGTTAGTTTTGTGCATCTTTAATAAAGATGAAAGTACAACAATCTACAAAACAAGAAACGTGAAAAACCAAAACAGTCCTATCTGGTGCCACAAACACAAAGACAGGAACAATCACCCACAAAACCCAACACAAAACAGGCTACCTAAATATGTTTCCCAATCAGAGACAATGACTAACACCTGCCTCTGATTGAGAACCATATCAGGCCAAACATAGAAATAGACAAACCAGACACACAACATAGAATGCCCACCCAGCTCACGTCCTGACGAACACTAAAACAAGGAAAACACACACGAACGATGGTCAGAATGTGACAGAACCACTAATTAGACATAGGTATTTATTTAGATTAAGCCTACCTTGCAACCACATTCACATCCACACACTCATCTTCTGAAATATGCAATGACAGTTACAGGTTGTTCAACGTCCAACCATAGTTTTGCTTTTAAACAACAGGCAAAACAATAATTTGAATAAATGTAACTAATTGACCAAGCAGAATGGCTAATCAGAATGTATTCAGCGTGCTGAGACAAGCATGTTGGTGGGAAGATGTGTGAGTTTGATGAGGCAGTCTCATGCTGAGCTCTCCACTCTATCCCATTTGCCCAAAGCAGCCTAACAGCATCAGCCAAAAACCACAACTCTAACTGCAGCAAAAAGCCTTTACCTCAAAATATACAAATACTGTACCAGCCAACGGCCAATAATTGTTTTGTATTCTACATCCATTGTAAACATGGTACCACTACACTACTTCACTAATGGGTCAATATTCATAGAATACAACTCAGCTATTGAGTACTGATTAAATCTGGGGAATGTGAGGAACTGTTGAAATTGAACCCTTGACTATTTTTGTTGATCTGTTCTAGCCTCTGCAACAGTGGAGGACTTCCAAATCCGTCCCCATGCCTTGTTTGTCCACTCCTACCGGGCCCCTGCCTTTTGTGACCACTGTGGAGAGATGCTGTGGGGCCTGGTGAGACAGGGCCTCAAGTGTGAAGGTAGGTACTGTACAGTAGGAGCCAAGGACTGCATCTCGAATGGCACCCTATTCCTTATATAGTGCCAGAGCTCTGGTCAAAAGTAGTGCACTTTGTCGTGTAATAGGGTACAATTTGGGATGCAACCCTGGGCCCATTTGAACACATTTCTTTAAGTTCCAGCCACTCTGACACTGTTAAGGAACTCTGTAAGAGAGAATTAGGGTACATGAGATACAGGCCACCCAGGTGTACTCTAGTCTGAAGAAGTCTCCTCGGGGTTCATGGTGAGCAGCAAAGCCCCTGCTTGAGAACAATGTGTCTTCTGTCAGGCTGAAGTGGTAGTTGGAAAGGAGTTGGATAGGTAGTGCATGGAGTGGATGGAAGCAGACACAATAGCCTAGCATGTATAAAAGTTAGCAAGTACTTCTGTCTGACTGGAATGGTGGCCAGCTCATGAAGGAAACTCTCCCAAAGTTTCAACAATCCATGAATGACTTGGTCCATCAGATGATTCCTACTTAGTTCCATAAAGACAGTCTCTCACCAGTTTGATGCAAGTATAAAAATGACCACATTTTACACGTGAACTCACCTTTGCTCTGAAAACCGTCTGTTTTTCGCCGAAGGTTGTGGTCTGAACTATCACAAGCGCTGTGCGTTTAAAATCCCAAATAACTGCAGTGGTATACGCAAGCGGAGGTTGTCCAATGTCTCTCTGACCGGCTTGACCACCCTGACCACCACACGGTCCAATGAGCCTTCGCCTTTCACCTCCGACGAGGCCTTACTGGTGAGTTTACCCCTGGTTACTGTGGGTCATCAGGAAGAGCCACTCACACATGCCCAAGCTCACACGGGCACGACATCTGATACACACACACACACACACACACACACACACACACACACACACACACACACACACACACACACACACACACACACACACACACACACACACACACACACACACACACACACACACCACAGATCACTACATGCCCTATGCATTCCCAACCTCCCAATGACAAATTGTTGGATTACAATGAGAGTCATGTTCCTACTATAAAGGACTTGATGTGATTCTGCAAGGCCTGTTGCTTGTGTTCGTGATGAAATCTGTAGGAGCAGCTCTTTACTCAAGCAGCAGTCAGTCATGTGTGTGAATATCTGTTAGGTTTAACTATGAATTCTCTCCTCCCTGTGTGTGTCCCTGTCCTCTCCTCGCTGCATGCTCAGTCATCTGTCAACTCCGGCATGGAGGTAGGTACCCCAATACCCTGTCCCCATTTACTCCTGTATTAAACCCAGCCATCACCTACTGCAGTGTGAATATGCCTATTCTCACCAGAAGCACTCTTTCTCTGTTTTTCCCTAAAGTGTCATATGCCCAAATAAGACAAAGAAGACAAAGAAAGGGGATTGAATTATATAATTGTAGTTTACGTAGTTGTTGCTTGTCATCTGTTACCTCCATGCCTACCATGTGCCTTGCCCTGCTACCCTCTGCAGCAGAAGGCACAGTCAGACATCTTTCCCGGCAGAGAGAGAAGGTCCTCTTCCTACACCGGCCGGCCCATAGAGTTAGACAAAATCCTCCTGTCCAAAGTCAAGGTGCCTCATACGTTTGTCGTCCACTCCTACACACGCCCCACCGTCTGCCAACACTGCAAGAAGCTACTCAAGGGTCTGTTCCGTCAAGGCCTGCAATGCAAAGGTACAGTAGGACCTGGAGAAAGAGACTTGAGATCATGAGAGGTTGACTGGTGGTGGAGGAGGTGGTGATGCTGTAATAGTGTGTGACTCACTTGTGGGCTTTAACCAGCTCAATAGTTTCAGGTGGTATTATTTTGGGATATGTCGAGACTTGGTTGTCACAGAGTTGGCAAAGCTCACAGATTTTCAGATGTTTCTCCCTCAAGCTTTATTTGTGACATCTTGAATAACTATTATGGTCTGATTATTAGATAGCCCTGTAACTGTATAATTACATGGTAATCACAAATGCAGCAACAGTGTTGTTACTACCGTAGAGATTCCATAATTCACAGATACTCTGCACTGTAATTCTATGGTTACTACAGTGTAGACAAGCAGTCATGTTGCTTTCATTTATTTTGCTGCCAAAAACATTTGTCCCTGAAATGATGGCTGGGATTTAGTATTTTTTTTTAGCAGCCGTTGTTAGTGTATGTGTAGAGCTGTACTGTATATATATATACGACAGAACAGGGTGTAATAGTATCATATGAGAGACAGTTCATGGGGTACTCTAGCTGACAGATAACATGTTGTTTTTAGTCACAGTGCTATTATACAGGTTTCATGTGGATGTGCCAGCTATCTCTCTCTTTCCTTTATCTCTTTCCCTCCCCTCTTGCACACACTCTCTGTCTCTCTCTCTCTCATACACATTCTCTCACACTCTCTCTGTTTCTCTCTCACGGTTACAGATTGCAAATTCAACTGTCATAAACGATGTGCGCCCAAAGTGCCAAACAACTGCCTTGGAGAAGTGTCTAAAAATGGAGGCAAGTCTCACTTTAGATAGTCATTATTTTGCTTTAAGTGTGTCAGATCTTTCCAACTAAGTGGTAGTTCATCTCATACATTTTTAACAGAAATGTCACAGGATTGAGATGTTTTTCTTTCAATTCTGCAGCATTTACTTCAGTTGTCAGAGACTGTAGAAAGTCAATCAAATAGAATACCAGTTAAATTCCTGGAAGTACCAGAATGTTCCTTGTAAATATTGACCAAATTATGACTGTGAAATAACTTTACTGTTTAATTTTTTAAATCTCTTCGACTCTACCATTCTGATATTCTTAGTATTGTCCTCTTTTGTTTCTTCTTTCTTCTTCTTTAAAAAACAGGTATTCTTTGGCATACTTCAATTACAACTCCTTGTGTGTGTTTCCACTTGCTCCTCCTCCTCCAGAACTACTGAGCCCAGGGGCGGAGTCTGATTTGGTGACGGGGCAGGGTTGTGACGACCACGACAGTGACAGGAACAGTGGTCTCATGGATGACATGGAGGAGGCCGTGGTGACTGACACTGGCCTGCTGGAGGCTGGCCATGGGGAAATGGGAGAGCTCCACGACCCAGAGGACGACTCCAACAGGGCTATAAGGTGATTGACTGGACCTAGGACTAGGATTAGGCCAGAGGGACACCCCAATGGTCATAGTTCCTCATACAATATCTACTCTAACATACTGCTTAGAATGAAGCAATGTATTGGGAATTAGTATGTTGGTATGGGCGTTGGAAAGTACCTTACTCTCAGGAGTGGTTAGGACAATCATCTATCCTCAACCACAACTCTAACCCTAGCTTCAACCACATCCCGGTTCAACCCTAGCCTCAACCACAACTCTAACCCTAGCTTCAACCACATCCTGGTTCAACCCTAGCCTCAACCACAACTCTAACCCTAGCTTCAACCACATCCCAGTTCAACCCTAGCCTCAACCACAACTCTAACCCTAGCTTCAACCACATTCCGGTTCAACCCTAGCCTCAACCACAACTCTAACCCTAGCTTCAACCACATCCCGGTTCAACCCTAGCCTCAACCACAACTCTAACCCTAGCTTCAACCACATCCCGGTTCAACCCTAGCCTCAACCACAACTCTAACCCTAGCTTCAACCACATCCCGGTTCAACCCTAGCCTCAACCACAACTCTAACCCTAGCTTCAACCACATCCCGGTTCAACCCTAGCCTCAACCACAACTCTAACCCTAGCTTCAACCACATCCCGGTTCAACCCTAGCCTCAACCACAACTCTAACCCTAGCTTCAACCACATCCCGGTTCAACCCTAGCCTCAACCACAACTCTAACCCTATCTTCAACCACATCCCGGTTCAACCCTGGCCTCAACCACAATTTTAACCGTAGCTTCAACCACATCCCGGTTCAACCCTAGCCTCAACCACAACTCTAACCCTAGCTTCAACCACATCCCGGTTCAACCCTAGCCTCAACCACAACTCTAACCCTATCTTCAACCACATCCCGGTTCAACCCTGGCCTCAACCACAATTTTAACCCTTGCTTCATGTCTACCATGTCTACATCCCGGTTCAACCCTAACCCTTGTTTCATGTCCACATCCCGGTTCTATCCTTACCTTAGCTTCATGTCCACACCACTGCGTAACCATAGCCATAACCAATGTTCCCTCTAAGCTGCGCGCAGTAGCCCCGTGACTGCCGTGCACGTGCACGATCAGAAGAGATGTCAGTCCGCAGAGAGAAGCACGAGATTGAAGTTCACTCAACTTTTTAGAGCAATGGTAACCAACCGGTCGTCGTGATCGACTGGTCGATCTCCAAACATTTCTGTAAAAAAGCCAACTATAAAGCCTTTTAAAAAATTATTTTGGTCTCGGGCTGTCAGCTGCCCTACGCACCGGGTAGGCGGGCCCGGAGAGCAAATCAAGTGCACTATAGGCCTACCGCTGGCCAATCAGATGGTTCAGATTACCGTGTCTGCAGTAACTTAGCAGGCATAAAAGAAAGCTACAGAAAAGTTGATACTATGAGATTTCAAAATGTTTAAAACCATGACTAGAGACTGTCAATGAATACAGAAAAGAGCTGCTGTTTTTATGACTGAGTTCATGTTGAAGTTCTTACTCAGCCATGTCAACACTGTATTCAACACTTTTATAAACCATAAAATGTGTGTTCTTCCTATTTCCACTCAGTGCTACAACAATCAGTAATGAATGAGTAGGAACGTATGGATAGGTTTGCATTGTTATTATAAATGGCTTGGGTCTTTTTTAATATTGAGGAATATTTCACTTTCACTTTTCATAGGAGTAACAACATGAATTTGTACATGAGGCAGAAATAATGAGGTGCAACTCGAATTTCACTATCAGCTGGAAGACACTGACATTTTTGGTCAGTGTCAGTGAAAGGAAGGGAGAGCGGAGGGATGTTGAGAGACGGACCCTTAGTCTGCTCCTCTCTCCCTCCACTGAGACTGATCATCAGATGCAGGCACCATCAGCCCAGTAAAATAAAAAGAGAATTATTTACATTTTCACTCAAACCGCTGTGCCTCACAAGTAATAAAACAACGGATCTATTACCGGTGTGATCATATAGCCTACCTCAAATTTTGATATATATTTTAAAAAACGTCCCGAACAACAATGCATTGGCAGGGCATTTCAAGCAAAGCCAATATGCCCTGGTAATATATTGGGCCTATAGCATACTGCACAAACCTCATTGCTACAGTACTGTTTTTAATTGGTTAATGTTGCATAGGCTTACGTTTATTAAGTAATGTAAAAAAAAATAATAATCTGAGCGGTAGCTCTCGTCTTGCATTTTGACTCAGAAAGTTATCTTGACTCTTTACTGTGATAATTGTGATCGAATCAACACAATATTAGCCACTTTCAATGCAACATACCGAAACAAAACGAACAATGCAAGAGATTTTGTTGTAGGCAGAACGCATCAGAGTAGGATTTTAGTGCATTGACATACATGACTCGTACTCTATGCAGACCGGTGTGACATAACCAATCTGTAACAATCCGGGTGTCGTGGGTGTGGAGTCAAAGGCAAGAGACAGAGAGTACAATGCTGTGCTCTTTAATTGCACTAACGCACCACAGGGTGCTAACCATAATCACGGCCCCAAAACACAGGGAATGACAAAATGACGACTGAAAAATGCACGACGAGGAACTAACACGTTCCTCTGATACAGAGCCGAAGGTTACAAAGAATAATCCCACACAACAACCAGGCGGGCCGGCTGTCTAATAAAGACAAACTAATCATCACACACAGGTGCTACCAATAAACATACAAGGATGGGGAGGAAAGACGATCAGTGGCAGCTCATAGGCCGGTGACAACGACCGCCGAGCGCCACCCGACCGGGAAGGGAAATCACCCTCAGTCGGACTCGTGACACAATCAGAGCTGCAGTAGGCCTATATGCAAATAAACCATTGCCATATATGGATCTGCACCATTCCCTTTGAACTGGACTGTGTTTACAACATGAGCGGTCATGAGTAGATGCGCTTGTTTGGAGATAAAAGCAAGAGCTGCATGTAGTCACGTGTACACATTTTGTTAATATCTTTTGCTAGTTAGTGAGTTATCAGCCCAGTTATAGATCATTTGTAGTCAGCAGTAGGGGAGTGATTTCTTCCTACAATAGCACAAAATATGTACATTTCTAGACATCTTTGAAAAGCGAGTCAGGTAAAAAGCTTTTCTTTTGTCTTAAATGGGCAGTGTTGTATTTTGAGACAAGCTTGAATAATTTAACCGTTATTTAACTAGGCAAGCCAGTTAAGAACAAATGATTATTTTACAATGACGGTCTACCCCGGCCAAACCCTCCCCTAACCCGGACGAAGCTGGAGCAGTTGTGTGGCGCCCTATAGGACTCCCGATCACAGCCGGTTGTGATACAGCCCGGGAACGAACCAGGGTCTGTAGTGATGCCTTTAGCACTGAGATGTGGTACCTTAGACCGCTGTGCCACTCGGGAGCCCAAGTTCCCCTTTAACCCCAAGCTCTCGAGTGTTAAGTAGCCAATAGTCAGAGGGTAACATCATTTGATTCTCTGTAATAATGGGAATAAAAATGCATTTTATTTTGTAACGCAGTTTCTTGCATCAAACAACACAACATATTCAGTCACCTCTTTGTCTGAAGGACAAGTGGATGAAGAGTTTAATGTCAAACCCTGCATGATTTTTCAATGTAGGCCTACATTGAACACCACACATTGGCTGCTAATGTAGGCTGAATGACAGAACAGCCATTTCCATGTTAAAATGTTGTCACACTGGTATAAAGGATTTGGAGACAAGCGCAGGAATACACAATAGGGGTTTTTAATACTCCCAAAACAAACACGTATACAAAAACACTGGGCTGTACCCAAACAAAAGAGCGAGGGCAAACCTCATTGAACGACATGGGACGATACCCGTAATACACAATATATAAAGCATGCAGCATAACAGCTACACCAACACATAGGTACTCACACAACCAACGGACATGGAAAGAATAACCGACAAAGACAGGGAACAGAGGGCACATATATAACATTCTAATCAGGGAAAATGGGAACCAGGTGTGTAATCAGACAAGACAGTCTGTGGTTGATGATAATGGAACCAGGTGTGTGAAATCAGACAAGACAGTCCGGGGTTGATGATAATGAATCCTGTTTAGTGAAGCCTAGAATGCCGGTGACATAGACCTCCGGAATTGGTGAACAGAATGAGCAGCAGTACCGGGGGGATCTGTGACAAATGTTATGTGATGCATTTTCTCCATTGTTTTTTATGGCATGCCGCTCTGGTAGGCCTACATTATGATTAAAAAGCCACAGTAGCCTACTTGGCCGCTGATAAAACTGTAACTTAAAGCGAGTACAGCCTCAGTGTTCACAGTTAAACTGTAACCTAAAGTGGGTACAGCCTCAGTGTTCCCAGTAAACACACAGTTTGTGCTCATCAGACCTGAAATTTGCTCATTGCCGAAAGAATTAGAGGGAACATTGGCCATAACCCTACCTGAGTCCTAATGTTAAGAAAAGCATTCACACCGCCAGAGTTTTATGTTTGACTCCCTTCATTCCAAAGCCCATCTACTAGCAACAACATCCCGCTGATGCGAGTGGTCCAGTCAGTCAAACACACCAAGAGGAAAAGCAGTAATGTCATGAAGGAAGGTTGGCTAGTGCACTTCACAAGTAAAGACACTCTGGTAAGTCTGATTGTCTTAATGTATTTTTGTCACATCAACTAATCAATCTTATGTAGAGTGGCAAAATACCAGGATTTCTGTAAAAACAGAATTTGCGGGAAATTACTGGAATTTTGCAACACTAATCTGACAACATTTTATAGACTTGATCATCTTTTCTGTGCTGTTTTTCTTTAATGTCTTGTATGTTTTGTGTATGTGTATTTTGTGATTGTCGATTGAATTTTCCCGCTGTTGGTATGATAGACTTTACTTGTTACAGGGTTATTAAGATAGTGTTATTACTGTGAGTCAACACTGTGGTACTTGTTACAGGGTTATTAAGATAGTTTTATTACAGTGAGTCAACACTGTGGTACTTGTTATAGGGTTATTGAGACAGTGTTATTACTGTGAGCCAA
The DNA here is from genome assembly GCF_036934945.1 of Oncorhynchus masou masou. Taxonomy (NCBI): domain Eukaryota; kingdom Metazoa; phylum Chordata; class Actinopteri; order Salmoniformes; family Salmonidae; genus Oncorhynchus; species Oncorhynchus masou. The sequence continues at coordinate 24,705,964 of NC_088232.1, forward strand.
CGCCGTGGTACTTGTTACGGGGTTATTAAAAAGTATTAGTACAGCCAACGCTGTGGTACTTGTTACAGACGCGTTTCATAAAGTATTGGTCGGTACCCAAAGTGGGTTGCGGACGTGTTAAGGGTGGGCGACGTAAATGTATAATTATTTAATTAATTACTGGAATTTATTTGGCCAAGTGCAACTGCGCTCTCGGTTCAGTGCGTTCTCTGCTTAGCAGCGGTGTCTGCTATGTTTGGCAGCTGCGCGAGTGAGAAAGGTAGAGGGAGATGCCCGTGTGCCTCGCGGTTTACCGGATATTTTTCCTACAGTTTTGTTGAAGATCACTCCGCGACCCACACGCTGCTGCGCTGTCGTTCAAGCCACTGACTTGTTATTCCCACTCGCCATCTCTCACCGCTGTCAAGAAATGGACTCATGCTAGCCACAAGTTCTGACTGAGCTCAATCGCAAATACAGTGATTACTTTTTGTCTCCTTCATACAAACTTTGAGAAATAACGAGGAGCGCCCACAATGTGTTTCGTGTGTGGAAGTGCAAACACTCACACGTTTCTGGGTTGCTCATCTGCAGCAAGAAGCAGTCTCCTGCCTGACTGATAAAGCAGTAGATGTTATGATCCAGTTTGGCACCTCATACCTATGCAAGTCATGGTTCTCAAGTACAGAAACAGTGTCAATGCTGAGCATGACCTCAGTGTTACACTATCAAAAACGGAGCCCAGAATAGACATGCTTGTTGAAAACTTCAACCAGCCACACACCTCTCATTAGGATTGTGTGTTTTCTGGTCTACATCTGTGTGATGTGATCAATCATTTTACTCCAGTTCAGAATGAAATTACTTATTGTATTTTAACAGCAACAGTTTCAACCTAGACAGATATGTAAGAGTGTTTTTAATGATGAAAAATAAACATGAAAAGATATTTATGGGTATTTCATTGTTATTTGTTTTTGTCTATATTGCATTTTTTTTAGGCATAAAAGCAATGAAATGTACCGATATTTACGTATAGTTGCATATTTTCCTAAGCTTGGGTCCCAGGAAACCACAGAATTTCAAATTTGGGTCCCAGGCTAAAAAAGTTTTAGAACCCCTATGTTACAGGGTTATTAAGATTACTGTGAGCCAATATTGTGGTACTTGTTAGAGGGTTATTAAGACAGTGTTATTACTGTGAGCTAACACTGTTACTTGTTATAGGGTTATTAAGACAGTGTTATTGCTGTGAGCCAACACTGTGGTACTTGTTACGGGTTTATTCACAAGACAGTATTTGTACTGTGAGCCAACACTGTGTTACTGTAGGTCTATAGAGTACTGCACAGTGTGTGCCAACCAACAGCCCATGTTTAATACATGCTCCATTAGTGTGTGTGATTGTTTGATAAATAATGACCAGCAAAGTGTCAAATTCAGTTGTAGTACAAGAACATGGGCACCTCTCCAATCTGTTGTTCAATCTCCCAGGTGATTTTATTGATACAAAGTTTCGACCATTTGGTCTTCACCAGGCAGCCATGTTTTTCACGAGTTTACCTGTAACTCTGGCACCTGCAAAAACAAGTTCCTCCAATCTGCTATGGGCACTGACCTACGGCATAATAGATGCATAGTAGATGGGGAACCCCCAGAGATGGAACACACCATGAACATATGGAATGTTGTCCCAGTCTGTGACAGCGGTAGTTAACAACGCTCTCGATCTGTTTCCACTACAGAGGAAAAGACACTACTGGAGACTGGACAGCAAATGCATCACGCTTTTCCAGAATGACACAGGAAGCAAATACTACAAGGTTGGAAATCAACTGTTTTGAAATTGATCAATTGAAATTGTATGTTGTATAGATTGTTATGGGTGAGGAGTGAGTGAAATTCAAGAACTGAAGTTTATGCAAACAAATTTACTGTCATTTAGGGTTTGAATAAGACAAGGTTAACAAGCGCATGCAGTTTTATTCTGGGATAGATTAATGCAGAATGAATTGCCTAGATTCTGGGATAAAGCTAATAGAAATGATAAGCAGATAAGCAGGTTGCAATCACTTTGTCATATAAACATTGATGGAGAATTGATTTACGGTATAATGTCATTTGTAGTGGCAAGAAATAGGCAGCCTGGACCATCAACACATTGATCAGATTGAAATATAAGTACTCTAACCACTACTGTTAATTAAGTGACTACATCAATCAGTCACATTTATTTCAAAAAGCCCTTTTTACAACCGCTGTTGTCACAAAGCTCTTTACAGTAACTTGACCTCGACCTCAAACAGCAAGGAGCAATACTACCTCTGTTGTGTGGCAGGAAATTCCATTGTCAGAGGTGTTGTCTCTGGACCCAGCCAAGACCTTCAACCTGCTGTCTGAGGGCTCCAACGCCCACTGCTTTGAGATCGCTACAGCCAGTCTGGTCTACTACGTAGGGGAGAACCTGGCGAGGCCCGAGGGCCCGGGGAGCATGTCGGCCCACGGCAGTATGCTGGTCAGTGGGGTCGGGCCGGACGTCGCCCGTATGTGGGAGATCGCCATCCAACACGCCCTCATGCCCGCCATCTCAAAAGGACCGTCGCACGGGTCACGCCACGGTGGCCACAGTATGTATATGAATTGACTAGATTCTGGGATAGATTAAAGCTAATAGAAATGAATGGATTTGAATGGAAGCAACCCTGTCTTACTCAGCACTAGGGTTGCAAAATTCTGGTAACTTTCTCAAGTAAAGCTGGATTTCCGCAAAGACTGGGAATTTTTAGGGAAAGTTCCCAGAATTTGGCAAACCTACTCAGCACTAGGGAGGAACACTCAAGGTTAAAGTATGGAATACTCTTAAAGATGTGATTAACACCTCTTACACCAACAGATGATGTTTCCATCAGCATTTCAGTGTCCAACTGCCAGATTCAAGAGAACGTGGTAAGTAGGATTTGGTCTTACGTTATTTGAACGAGCCTTTGGATTTCTTTACATTTTCACTCAGATTTAGTGTGTCTAATATTGCAGTAATGGAAGGTACATTTATAGTCACATTTGGCTCCACATCTAGTTTATGTCTGCTCCTCGTGCATAGTTAGATTTCTCCGTTGAGATCATCCCCTAAGTAGCTCAAATGGTGATTATTTTGATTACCCACTCAGCGAAGCAGTTGCCATAGCTACTGTCAATAATTAGTCACAGTACCACTGGTTGTAATTGTATTTCTGGGAAAGTCTTCCAGGCGTGTATGGGATTAGTGGATATTAAGTTGCCAGATGAGAAGAGATAAAAGTGATTGTAGACAAGTATTTCTGACAGTATACACTTGAAGCTTACATTTAAACCATTGACTGGATTTTTACACCTACAGGATATCAGCTCAGTGTATCAGATATTCCCGGATGAAGTCCTAGGATCGGGGCAATTTGGGATAGTTTATGGAGGTGATGCATTTGTACCACCGTGTCACACCGATAACCTGTAAAAAATCAAATGAGGAACACATCCTTGATATCAATTCTCTCCTGATCTTATCCTAGCAAAATATTTGCATGACCAAGGAGGTGTGTATTGCATTGAGTCATACATATAGTGCATTGCTATTAATCAGATTAAATTTCATCTTTTTTTTAAGTATTTGAGATAATCATTAATTATAAGAAGTCACACCTGCATAAACATGTAACTTGACTTTGATTCCTACATAATATAATGTCTCCATACTACAGGAAAGCACCGAAAAACTGGTCGGGATGTAGCAATTAAGATCATTGACAAGTTACGCTTCCCCACCAAGCAGGAGAGCCAGCTACGCAATGAGGTCGCCATCCTTCAGGTAAACACACATCAGCATACATGGCCCAGTGTGCTCCTATGAAACATTTTTATTAGAAACATTACTATTTTTCTCAGATGTTGCCAGACACAAGTTATGTGGAGCACATGACAAAACAACACCTAAAGACAAAAATAGAGCGAGGCTCTTGATATTTTGTCAGTACGTAGATAATGTAAATAATGAGGTAGTTATCATGCCGTCACAGTGGGTGTTTGGAGAACTTGTCAAGCTCTCGGCCTGCTGCCATTAAATGCTTCCTGTGTTTCCTTACTAGAACCTGCATCACCCTGGGGTAGTGAACCTGGAGTGCATGTTTGAGACGCCGGAGCGCGTCTTCGTCGTCATGGAGAAGCTCCATGGAGACATGCTGGAGATGATCCTGTCCAGTGAGAAGGGGAGGCTGCCTGAACGCATCACCAAATTCTTTGTCTCACAGGTAAACCTGGCTGACAAGCGTTGTTGCTTGCAGACAATGGACAGCCGTGCAGTAGCGGTGACACATGCTGTATACAAACACCGTCAGTGAAGTGCAGCAGGTAGCCTAGCAGTTAAGAGCGTTGGGCAAATAACTGAAAGGTCGCTGATTCTAATCCCAGGGCAGACTGTGAAAAATCTGTTGACGTGCCCTTGAGCAAGGCACTTAACCACAATTGCTCCTTTAAATTGCTTTGGATAAATGACTATAATGTATGTGGCTTACAGGAATGCTTAATGTATTTTTCTAATGATAATGTGTGTTTAATAATGTGTTGTTGCACATTTAATTATGACATGTAATGTATATATTTTTATTCATGTTTTGTGGTATATAATTGCAAATTACCAGATTATATTTTTTATTATTTATAATCCCTGATAATTAAAAACATAACAAGCCAAAGAAATAATTTAGTTTCACCTCATATTTTAGATTCTTCAGGCTCTTCATCATCTCCACTTCAAGAACATCGTCCACTGTGACCTCAAACCAGAGAACGTCTTGCTGGCGTCCTCTGACGCTTTTCCACAAGTAAGAAAACCTCCAGCTCAGCCTCCAAACAAGCCAAAACAGAAACATCAATTTCACAGACATAAACAGACGTAATCTCTCCTCTAAGATAAAGTGGCTGATTATGGCTACTGTACGCTCAGTGCCTCTACAGTGTTCTATCCTCTTGATTTTAATGATACACTTTCAATGATGGTCCCCTTCTCTTCATAGTCCTGTACTGTACTGTATCCTCCCTGCCAGGCGGAAATGGACTCTGAGTCACTGCCCTTTAGGAATTTCCAGGCATCTGATGGGTATTAAAAAATATATGACATTTGTGTTATTTACAGCAAATATTTTCTGAAAAGGAAGGAGTCAGTTCTTGTATATCTGTTGTTCATTTCCCAAAATATGCTCTGCCAACATCACTGGCATCATCACACTGCTAAGAACTGCCATCTTGTGCAGTCTTGCCGAAGTCACTGTTTTGGTAACCTTCTGATGACATTCTGTAGCAACAGTAAATCGAATGTAGACCATATCATGTCCATGTTAAACAGACAGTGATAATTTGCCTTTTGCGTAAACCTTGCCAGCTGGTCATTATAATGTCTGGAACAAACTGTGTAGGTGGATCAAATGCAGGATGTTATGAATTAGCTTTCTCCAACACAAGTCTAAGTTTTGCTAGACAACTAGAGTACTGTTCCTCTAGTGTGGAACCCTGGATTACCACTGTGTTTGAGTGAACACTGTGGCAGCGTAAGATTGACTAGCGGGAGGTTGTGTTGTGGTCGACCTTCAAACATGGCCGTGTCTCAAACTACACCTTATTCCAAATAGAGACACACCTCATTTGAGGCGCAACTTATCTGTGTCTCAGGTGAAGTTGTGCGACTTTGGCTTTGCCCGCATCATTGGAGAAAAGTCTTTCCGTCGGTCAGTGGTGGGCACTCCGGCCTACCTGGCCCCTGAGGTCCTAAGGAACAAAGGCTACAACCGCTCCCTGGACATGTGGTCTGTGGGGGTCATCATCTACGTCAGCCTCAGTGGTACCTTCCCATTCAACGAGGACGAGGACATTCATGACCAGATCCAGAACGCTGACTTCATGTACCCACCCAACCCCTGGAAGAAGGTGTCCCAGGAAGGTGGGTGTCTGTCGAGCAGCAATGACTCATGCATTACTGCGATAACTGCATTACTGTAAACTAACATTTTATATAGTTGTATGAGAGAGAGAGAAAGAGAGAGAGAGACTCTTTGACTTTTTGTCTTTTCTTTAATGAAACATTCTCATTTCATTAAAACCTCACCCCCCAAAAACTAAAATATCTCCTGTACTGCATACCATACTCACCTTACAAAACAACACCACACATCACAATGGCCAAAAACCTCACCACTTCTACAACCGTATGTACAAATCATCTTCCCCAGCTGTACAGACAGCCCCCACCAACACCATATCTCCTGAAACATCTCCACACTGTTTGTCATTTTATACAACTCAAATTCCACCCTAAGGCACACAGAGACCATCCCATTAAACAATCGTAAATGGTCTGTTATCCCTCCACCTTTGAACCTGTTCCTCCTTGTTAGCCAAATCGCCAACTTTGCCTGAGCAAACAGAAAATTCAACAAAACACATTTGGCCTTCTCCGAATACCTGTATCTCATTATAAACATTGCAGCAGTAAAACCCACCCCTAAACATCTCACACAGATATTAATGGCATTAACCTGGCTCACACAGAAAACGCATGAATCACAGTTTCACTCATAACACAGAAAGGACACCCCTGTCCAACTCCCGGTTCAACCCGTGCCAACCAGCTGTTAATGGCCAGGGCTCCATGTAGAACCCTCCACTGGAGGTCCTCTGACCTCTTTGATAATGGGGGTTTATAGAACCCCCTCCATCTAAAACACACCATTCTCTCCACCCCACATACCACCTGCCACCGATGTGCCTTCACTCCTGTTAGGCTGCTAATGTTCCTTATCTTAATGCAGAGGTTGTAGAGGACTTTATCTCCCACCCCATCAAATTCCCCCAGGTTCGGAGTGTTAAAATCTAACAAGTCCTCCAGACCCCCTTGCCAGTCCCCAGTCACCTGCAGATTCCTGGTGCCCCCCCCCCCCCTTTGGCTGCTCAAACACCCCCCTTACCAGCTCAGACAGTGCCTCCTGGACCTCCTCCAGGAATCTCTCCAGCAGCCTAAGATACTTTATTATTGTTTGTTGTGCCAGGACTTCCGGGGTTTTCCACCCCTCCTCTCCCAGCAGTTGCAGGTCACCCAGTAAACCCGCTGCCTTATCAGTTGCCTCTGCAGGGTGGCCGACTGAACTGATCTCAAAGGGATGGCTGGGTTGTGGAAGATATACCGTAGAAAATAAAAAAGAGAAAGAGTGTGTGGTGTGGTGTGTGTGTGTGTGTGTGTGTGTGTGTGTGTGTGTGTGTGTGTGTGTGTGTGTGTGTGTGTGTGTGTGTGTGTGTGTGTGTGTGTGTGTGTGTGTGTGTGTGTGTGTGTGTGTGAGAGAGAGCGTGTGTGAGAGAAAGAGTGTGTGTGTGTGTGAGAGAGAATAAATTCTTGTTGCTGCCTATTCAGGTGCATAATGCCAAGCGATCCCTGGTACTATAGAGGAGGACCTCAAGGTCAAGAATCCCAACTGGGGCTCAGAGAGCCATGACCCCTGAAATAATCTTAACATGATGTTTGCTTTGCTCATTAGCCCTTACATGGCTCTGAAAGGGGCCTGCGCTAAATCCTCCAGGTTTCCCACCATGAGTTATCCTCTGACAGCCTGCTTTGTTGTTCTAGCAATTGACCTCATTAATAACTTGCTGCAAGTCAAGATGAGGAAGCGCTACAGCGTGGACAAGTCTCTCAGCCATCCGTGGTTACAGGTAAACCTTACTCTGAACTAAACTAGACATTTAACAGACATTATTACAGATTTGGAAACAAGTCTCTAAGCCATCCGTGACTACAGGTAAGCTACCGCTCATCTCTAAATGAGAGATTTAAAAGACAATGTAGAAAATAAAAAGGTACTGTATATATCACCAAGGAGTAAGAAGAGTTAATACATTTGGCAAGTCTCTTAGCAAGAGGTTACACGTATGCCCTACAGGAAGAGAGATGTGAGAAAGGAGTTTGTCCTCCAACAGCTGCAAAAAGTCTCATTTAAAACCCAATTGACCCAATCACATGAAAACAATTGATGCCGTGGGCTAATGCTAACTACTGTGCCCCTCTGCTAATGATGTCCTTCTCAGGGCTACCAAATGTGGCTGGATCTGCGCAGCCTAGAGTGGAAGATGCACCAGCGCTACATCACGCACGAGAGCGATGACACCCGCTGGGAACGCCACGCCGAACAGCACGGCCTGACGTACCCTGCCCACCTGGTCAACCCGCACGCCGACGTCAGCGAGGGGGTGGAGTCGGAGGAGGCGGACACCATGACGGCCCTCAGCATCAGGGTCAATAGTGTAAACGCTGGGCTGCTGCCCCATTAAGAGTCAGCATGCTGCAGTACTGTACACTGCTGCTACCGCCCCCTTAAGAGCCTGCTCACTCCCTTCACAACACACCACAGCACAACGGACTGACTGACCCCTCCACTCCCAGCCAGGAACTAGGAGCTCGAAACCCTGCTAAACTAACTGCCTAATGAACAAAGATTCTCATTTCCAATAGTCTGTATATCAGTCAACCAGGTGTATTGCCTTACTGCTTAATGTAAGTGAATCTAATGACTAATACTGTAATACTCTGGGTATGAGGGATCATCCAGGTGTACTGCATGTTAAGTCAACAGCAGCAACCAATCACTTAAAAAAAGCATTTTTCGTGTTGATGTGGCCTGGGACACTTTGCTTCTTGAATGTCCAATATCTTGAAAACTTGACTGCTGACATCCAAAACATTTTGGGACTAGTTTTTGAGTGGATTTCCACTTGAAGTCAACAGCAGAAACCAATCCCCCCCCCAAAAAAGCCTAATGATTTAGTCAAAACTAAATTATGTGATTGGGTGCAACCCAACGAGAGAGCTCAGGACAAACCTGTGCTACTCAGTGAGAACGGATATTATTATTATTATTAATATTACTATTAGTATTACTAAAGTATGATGAAAATTCACAGAAAACTAGTAAAGCTGGATGGTGGAAAGACAAAGACCGAGGGGGGTGATACCCCATTGTAGGCTGGATGTGTGTGGAGGCAGAATCTCGAGGCCTGGATACAGAGAAACAGTGAAGGTAGAATACCTGTAAGCATCTGACCTCGTCAACAGCTAGCTGCTTTTCTAGTCTAGTGTTGAAACTGTTCATGATGTGATGCTGAATGTTGAATCGTATGTGGCTACTGTACGGTATGCTTGTGCTCTTTGCGCAATTGCAACCAGCCTTTAATGCATTATTGCCTGCAGGGAAGAAATTATTTTCTCTGGCTACATATTTAAATAAAGATGTTTCAAAGCAGATATTGAAGTTTTTACTAACTCAGTTTTTGTTTGATTATTTGTGAGTTTGCTTTAGTATACACCCTTATTCATCGCCTAATGCCTTATATTCTGCCCTACATTTTTAGGATACTGGGCACGAGTTTTTAAGAACATTGTTAACAAATTGCAAGTTATTTTAAACTTGTCACCCGTACTCACGCTGCATCTTCATCCGTAGTTTAGGGGGACTGCATGAAGAATGAGAACGGGAGAATCATGGAGAAAGATGAGGAAATAAGACCCCCCCCCCCCCTCACACACACACACACACACACACACACTCAAACTGGAAAGGGAGAGTAAAGCTAAAGGTGAGACAAAACCATATGTACGTTATCTGAATGGCGCTGGTCTAAGCGAAACCATTATTAACTTGGAGATCCATGTTGAGATTACGTTTATCTGATTGAGAGGGAGGACAATCAAAATTGGATGGTTGATTTGATGTATAGACAAAGGCCTAGGTCGGTTGGGTGATTCATTTGAAGGGACTGATACATAATCACGTTACAAAGCGAGATATGTTATTTTGTATTATTTCAAGTATCGAAGTTATCCATTTCATACTGTAGAGGCAAAGGCAAAGAACACGTAGGTGGTTTATACAGGCACATTTAGAAGTTACACGCACTGTTGAATGTACAAACATTTCTATTCTACCAGGAGATGGCGCTCAACACAACATGTTTCCAGTTTTAGCCAATGGATCAGTGTCCATGTATACCAATTATGTGTTTATTTGGACAACAAGGGCCACAAGAAAAACATACAAAATTAAGAAATACACTAAATGAAAACAAATATGTGTTGATATTAGCCCCATGCATTCCATGCATGACAAAAACAATATTATATTTTGACAAAACAAGTACCGGCCTTGCACCATATTTGCGTACCATGGCATACCATTGTAGGCTATACTCAAATAGACAACTGCAAAAAATAAGAACGGCAGTGAATACTTCAAGTAAAATAATTTGCAAACACTACGCCATGTAGCCTATATTTCTATCGAAACAGCATTATTAACTCAACAAGAGCGAAGTGCATCCTTCTATAATATTGGTCTACTGAAACTACCATAAACTCAAATTACCAAATTCATTTGAGAGTATGATAACCATGCAGCGCCATTCATTTGCTTTATTTCATATTTCTGTTGAACATAAACGAATGCAGTAGGCAATCTGTGTGCACTTCCCTCGCATATTTGTCCAAATAGCGGAAGAGGTTTCACACCTTGCCATCTGAAAGCTATAGATGCATGATTAGATTAAAGATTTGCAAAATCATCATTAGCTATGTGGCCTATCGAGAGAGAGAGAGAGAAAACGGCAGCAGCCCTCTTCTCTTTATAAGATAAGGTTGGCTTTTGAACGCATTAATAATTAGGATCATTGACTTATTAAGAACATTATTACAAACATATCACAAATAGCATACTGTAGCCTATATCCAATAAGAGCCCATGAAAATACAGCAATACATATTTGGAAAGGCAGGATATTCAATTGTTATAGCTGTAGGCTGTAGCCTACTTTGGGTGTGCATTATGCACGATTTCGCTTGTATAACCCAAAGTAAATTTCAATTTAGTCTCAGCAGTGCTTGACTTGGACTGAAATAGGTTCCGGTACTCATTTTGGGTGCCGTTACTGTTTTTATTTAGGTTCAGGAGCGTCACACTACTTTTGAGCTAATATTCTATTAGAGGAACAGGAGCTCAAGCAGTAGAAAATGTGAGGTGCTGGTACTCAGCTCCGGTGAGCTCCTGCCCAAGTCAAGCAATGGTCTCCGGAGGATTTAATTAAACGCCTAAATGTTCAGTATGACATTTTTGAATGTACTAGTCTACTATGGTTCTTATTAGCAACTGTATTATCGTTAGTGTTATTATTTCTAAATAATAACTGATTGTATTTATTATTATTAGGCTACTTTATTATTAACATTGTTATTTTTGTTGCTGTTATTAGAATACTATTATTATTATTATTATTATTATTGTTATTTAAATATCCTAATATTCATAGTATTAATTTTAAATAATATTTCCTAATACACAAAAAAATCCCTACATTCACAATTATAACATGATAATTATATTTCTATGGCGGGAAAAAGCCACAAATGAACAATAATTGTAATATTGTGTCATAGTCTAGTCGTAATCACAGCGCGCGCGCAAACCAAATAAAAGAGAACCAAACAGACATCTCAATAATGATAATCAAATCAAACCGGGAAAGTGTAAAAAAAACATTTTTTTATAACGATGAGAAGGACGGAAACAATTTATAGACCCTACAAGTGACTGAAAATGTCACGTCGAATAGCCCTCATATGTAATGGCCCCGTGTCTGCAAAAACACACAAATCAATCAAATTCACATAAAAGTCATGTATTAGCTTAATCTGCATATTCTGTTTGCACTGCAGAGGTTTGTCACATTTTATTCAAAATAGAAGAGAGCTGTCGACAACGTTTATTTTCTAGCGGGTTGTATGATGGATTTGCAGGAGAAGAAATGTAGTCGATATGCTAATGAGTAATCACAAGTTCTACTGATGATAAACCATATGTTCTGTTTCCAGAGAAAACATGGGATTGTTGCCTTAGTAACTCGTTTATTCATCCTGTCACTGTTGGCACAAATCATTCTACCAATAGGAAAACAAATGTAAGAACAGTTTACCACATCTAAATTATTTTGTACTTCTGTAAGACGACAATAAAGAAAACACAAATACTTCTACTCCACCCAATTCCATGTTTGCACACAGAAAACAACCAAATTAAAGACTCTACGTGCATAGAGTAAATGAATAGCCACAAAACGTCCTTATCGTCAAATGTGGAATTGTTCAAATAAAACATCCATTTGCAAGACGAGGAGGGCATGTCCATTTTGAGAACATAACCTACCAACCAAACGACACTTCTTCATGTAGGCTAGGCTACACTAAACTACAGCAGGTGGTCTGTCTTTCTCTCCCTGCACCGTTTAGTGATGGCTTTGATTCCTCCTCTGATATTGATTTTGTGTCAGGACTGTTTTCCTTTCCATGTCGGTCCCAAAGGGTCATTTGAAAAGAGTTTCTCAACTTTGAATATAGAATGCTTGGTGACCATTAATACGTCCGTTGGTGTTTATTTGACACAACAACACACGTACATTTATAGATCTGTTGTTTCCCTATGAGCGCGGGACTATAGCGCCTGGGCTCATGAGCCCATGCGGACGAAGCGAACCCATTAGCGCGCGGAATAGTGTGGTGTTGAGTAGATAGCAGGTTGCGGTCTCAAGAATGTACACCTGCAGTTGTACTCTGCCATCCGTCACTCTGAAAATCCAAACACATTCCTTACAACAACCGTAGCTGCACCGGCCAGTGAGCAACGACAGCATGAGACAACTTTTCAAGCGAAACTAATTCCGCTATAAATAGCCTATCACAAAGAACAAATATATTTATTTAGCCTAATGAAAGTTTTTTTTTCATCTTCTTTCTTTTCGTTTGTAGGCCTAATTCATGTCAACAATTTGCACCCAGACATACATAAAGTGAGCTCCAGAAGTATTGAGCCAGTGACAAATGTTTTGGCCCTGTACTCCAGCACTTTATATTTGAAATGATACAATGACTATGAGGTTAAAGTGCAGACGGTCAGCTTTAATTGAAGGGACTTTCATCCAAATTGGGTGAACCATTTTGAAATTACAGTATATTTTGTACATAGTCGTCCTTCCGCCCCCCTCACACAATTTTAGGGACCAAAAGTATTGGGACAAATTCACTTATGTGTAAGTAGTCAAAAGTTTAGTATTGATCCATATTCCTAGCATGCAATGATACATAAAGCTTGTGACTACAAACTTGTTGGATGCATTTGCTATTTGCTTTAGCCCAAAATATATAAATGGTAAATAATGTATTGTGTCATTTTTGAGTCACTTTTATTGTAAATAAGAATAGAATATGTTTCTATGTTTCTAAACACTTCTACATTAATGTGGATGCTACCATGATTGCAGATCGTCCTGAATGAATCGTGAATAATGATGAATGAGAAAGTTACAGCCTCACAAATCATACCCCCAAGACATGCTAACCTCTTATCATTACAATAACGGGAGGTTAGTTACTTTTGTTGGGGTAACGAACAGAGCCAAAACAACAAAAAATATGCCACTGTCCCAGTACTTTTGGAGCTCACTGTATGCCTATTGTACGACTGTAGGCCTGTGCTATTAGCCGATGTCATAGATTGCATCTGTTGATGTCTGCTATACAGTTATTAACTCTATGTAATTTAGATATAGGCTCTAAAACTGTCACTACAGACCCTGGTTCGATTCCAGGCTGTATCGCAACCAGCCGTGATTGGGAGTCCCAATAAGGGCTGCGCACAATTGGCCCAGCGTTGTCCGCGTTTGGCCCGGGGTAGGCCGTCGTTGTAAATAAGAAATAGTTCTTAACTGACTTGCCTAGTTAAATAAAGATTAAAGAAATAAATCAAGCTTTTATTATACCCATCGGCATATAACTTCCTGAAAATGCCGACATTTGATAGGGATCTGTCTTTATACATAATACACTCATTGCCACTTTATTGGGAAACAAAAATATAATGTTTTAACCTGTTTGCATTTGAAATATTAAGTACAATATGACAACACACATGCTTGCATGGAATAGGCCTATTTATTTATTTGTCTGCAGAAGAGGAAATATATTTGTTTCACAAATGAAACATACTTTTCCAATAACTATAGCCCTAGATGTTGCTAGGTCGTGCACAAGGAATATATAAAATACATATCTAAAGTATTATAGACATTGGGTTCCAATTGAAACCAGAATTAGCTCAACTAAAGGACCTGACATTGAGACAAATTGAATTAATAACCTTACAAATCACACACTCCACATGGGATGTTCTCAATCAAAATATACTACATCAATTAAACATTCCATTCATTCCAATTATTCAGCAGAATCAACTAAATAAAATGACTCCTCCAATGGCCCTGAATCCATTTACTCTCTCAATGCTTGTGTAATTTATGCCCTAGCTCTGGAAAAAGAGTGCCAAATAGTTTTTAATCTAATAACGACAATTAGTTATTACAATTAGTAGAACTTCGTAGAATACACAGATGGAATACCTAATGCCATTAGATGGAGCCTGAGGTTTGTTCAAATGGGGTTGGGTAAGGGGAGGGGCACACAATACACAACGGCACATTTTTTTTAAGCTGAACCTTGCACTTTGCTTCACACCCACTGAGAAGCCCTTCAGATATTGGAGTTGGAGGGCTGAAGTCTTTGTTCCACATCCTGGTCAGCCCTCCGTCCCGACGGCTAGGCTGCCAAATGATTGTTGGAGTGTCTACTCTCTTTAATATTTAAGCAATATTGCCATCCCCTTAGTCAAAACTTAAACATAAAACAATAAATGTATCCTCTGGATGCCCCCATAGGGAGCAGTTCAAGTTCTACAAATTAGGATAGCTAAATATTATGATAACCTTTTCCGTCTTAATTTGCAGTGGAGTCTGAACACATGTTAGGATCAACATCAATTACTGTGCAACATTTCAAGTGCATGGTTCATGGAAGTGTCAGGGAGTTACCGGCGCGGTAAGCGGGGTCCCGGGATAGGGGCTGGGATGGGATCAACCTTGCTGCACCGCACTGTGCCAGAGAGCATCATGGGAACTTATTTAGGCCAAACACAAATGTGCTGTTGTCTGTATCCACTGCAGGCTATTGTCTTTGTGTGGGTAGAGAAAATCTGAAGTCATGAAGCAATTTTCCTGTCAATTCATCTTGAGACAGATTCACATACGCATGTTCACAGGCTTTCTCTCCCATCTCCCTCAAGGTCTGTTTGCCTGAGATTTCACACTTTGCCTGTTTATGCTCATATCATTGTTTGTTATGTTACTGCTAGCTGTTTGGTAACAGAGTAGTTAAGAGGCTCACATAGAATTTCCGTGCTGATCGCTCAACGTTCACTCTGCTGCAAAATGTCTCTGTGTCTGACTCTGACTAGGAGAGAGAGAGATAGGTCTATAGATAAAAAGCCCTGATTATTCCACCGTACTCTCCTAGAAGTTGTTGGACTAAGTTATTCTGAGTCATCACTTCTCTCTCTCTCTCCGGCTGCCAGTGCAGAGCCACCCGGGCGAGCGAGAAGCCCCTCTGTGTCTGAAATGCAATAGTTGGCATCAATGGGCACACCCTGCCTTGCACGCAAGGGGCCAGGAGCAGAAGTGGTCGAGCAGGGAAGCATTTCCCTTATTGCCCCAACCAACAACGTCCACCACCACTACAGCAAACTCTGTGCGGTCACAACACCAACACTGCAACGTCCTTGTGTGTTTGTGTTAAGGGTGGTTTGCCAGACTGACCAAGCAAGCGGGTGCATTGTGCTGGGATTGAGGGAGACAGGCATTGGATGCCTAGCTGCTGAGTCTCTGCTTGTTCTTGGGCAATAATGGTGGAGATTAGTGGGATTACAGGCTTGGCAGGGGGAGTCAGGTTTAGGGTTTTAACAAACCTTCCTCTCTGGCAATCCATCGACACAGCAGGTCAATGTTAGTGTTCCTCTACGCTACACGGGTCTACCCGGGTCTTCCCTTAGTGCTGTCTGTTGATCATGCTTCCTCTCCAAAGCATGTTATTCTTCTAATTAGCAATTGAGAGGAATGTAAATATTGGTCTTAACTCTAACTGGGCTGGGCCTGCTCATGTTAAGATGCGTACTTAGCACTCTGAGCAGCTTTCTTTGTGTCACTGATGTGCCGTTTCTGTCTGTCAGTCCACCCACTCTCTATCTCCTGCTCAGTCAGTCAATGGTTATATCACGGAACGATTTTATTCAGATGAATTATCCGTCTGCGTGCCAGTTGCCGGGGAATGTAGGTCAGATACTGGTTTGGTTTCACGGGCAGTAGAATGTTGATGAGAGCTGGACCTTGGTGAATTTGTCTGAAGGAAAAAAAGAAGCAAAAACATACAATCAGCTTATCATGTACAGCAGGATAGCAGTTTCTGTTTTTTCACATGTTCATGTAATGTTTGAACATGTCTCTTTTATAGAAGAGAGTTCATGAGAATAATCTGTAGAATCAAAAGTGAAATGAAAATATGTCATATCCTGTGTCGAATAAGAATGCTTTGAAAATACAAAATAACATATCCATTTTATTTTCCAGACATTCTTTTTTTGCTCTTGAGTGCTAGTGTAGTTTCTCCCTACCCACTGAGTTTGACAGGCTTTTGACTGACCTGTGTGTGATTACCTAAATAAGATGGAGGAACTCCTTTGTGTCTCAGACTTGAGATGAATGCGAATGTGTGTATGTTCTTCTTGGATAGCTCTATCTGTGCCACTGAGTCTGGCTTTAATTCCAGTTTGTCTACAAATTAATAATTCATATGTTGGATTCACGTCTCTATTTCAACCAAAATCTCGATTAAAGAATAAGACTAAATTGAATCAAATTGAACTGCAAATGAACTTTAAATACAGTTTGATTTGATTTAATCATGTTGTTTAACTTTTACTTTTGTTTGAGATGTTTATTTATTAACTTGTAGATTCCATTTCAAATCAACCAGAGCTTGAATCCCTAGGCTTATATGTATTGTCAAATTTTTAGTTGAATCCTGGGCTGAATTGAAACAGTAGCTGTTGATGACTTCCCAAATGCTATATAGGCCTAAATAGCATCATTGATTGTACATGATTGATAAAGGATGGTTTCATTTCATTTGCTCTGTTGAACCTGTCCTTTGGAATGACTTGGATAGCAACAGTCTATTAAGTGGAGAGTTCTCAAGAATTATTCTCACGATAGCACATTGGTAATAGTCAGTGACATATCAAAGCTAAGCAGGGCTGGGCTTGGTTAAAATCCTGGATGGGACACCGAAGTGATAGCTTGTAGATAGATCAACTCTTCAGTAGGAGGGGCTGCCAAACCTATTGTTTTTTTCTTTTCTTATAGTGAGTATTACGTTGAAAATCTGACATTGTTTCAAAGGTACAAATTCAAAATATTTTATACTAGGTCTGTCTAGGTTGAAAATTGGTTACGATCAGGGTTGGGTAGCTTCCTTTCTAAATGTAATCCATTATAGTTACTAGTTAAAATAATTAATCAGTAACGTAACTTTTGGATTACCTAAACTCAGTAACATTATCTGATTACATTCAGTTACTTTTAGATTACTTTCCCCATAAGAAGCACTAGAAGAAGACAACAAATATATGTTACCAATTGAACAACATTTATTGTATGATAAGTCAATGTTAAAGTTTACATAGCTGCCCATATATGGATGTTAAATGTTACTTTATTAACATTTTTTAAACTTGTTTAAATGTATATATTGAAAGGTTTCTGGTTTGCTCAGTTAATTTATTACATTTCTTTGTTTCTCTAAATCTAAATGTTATTTTGCCTATTTCTCTTTTCTGTCTGGACAACTCATAGATGGAGGACAATCTATTCCTAGTATTTATGGAATGTCTGTCTCTTACCAACTGAATACCATTGTGAATAGAACTTGGCCGTTTTAAATGATGTATATTATGAAGTAAAATAAGCATGTTCCTTTCAATTATCTTATCGAATAATGACCAACCAAGAACATTGCGCATGACTGCAACAGAAGAACCATATCTCCACCTTAAAACAATCCTTGCTGCTTTGTTCTGTGCATTCTGCTGTCTCTAGAGAGTTGAAAACAGCAGGTCTGAGAAAGGTAGCACGTCCGGTGAACAGGTCAAGGTTCCATAGCCGCAGGCAGAACAGTTGAAACTGGAGCAGCAGCATGGCCAGGTGGACTGGGGACAGCAAGGAGTCATCATGCCAAGTAGTCCTGAAGCATGGTCCTAGGGCTCAGGTCCTCCGAGAGAGAGAAAGAGAGAATTAGAGAGAGCAAAATAAAATTCACACAGAACACCGGATAAGACAGGAGAAATACTCCAGATATAACAGACTGACCCTAGCCCCCGGCGCATAAATTACTGCAGCATAAATACTGGAGGCTGAGACAGGAGGGGTCAGGAGACACTGTGGCCCCATCCGATGATACCCCCGGACAGGGCCAAACAGGCAGGATATGATATAAGAATAGGAATTGGAAATATGGAAGTATAGATTAGCCAAATTGCTTTACCTGAGCATAAACCCAAACTAAGGACCATTTAGCCAACCCTACTCTGTTGATTATGATTTTGTTGTCGTGGAGGACTGATTGGGCTCATTGATTTGAGTTTGAAAATAAATACAGCGCTCATGGAATGGATTGCTTTGAGCGCTACTGAAAAGTGCAATTTACATGTGAAAAATGACTGCCATGTGCTGCATTTGCTATAGGCCAATTGTTTACCTTTTTTTAGTGACACTTTAATATCTTGATAATATGCAGCTGTTTTAAAGGGCAGATCCACAGATGAAACATAACAAAACGGCCAACCTGCCTCTGTTTTGGTAAAAGCTGAGGAATGTGCCTGGAGAAATGTAACCACTCTCAGATTAATAGACAGAGCTATAGATGCAAGGACTGACCATCCATGATATCAACATGATTGTTTATGAGGCTATATTATGAGGCTAAACAATGTTTATTTACATTTACAATGTTTACAAACATTGGAGATAAACAAACTTATATTTTGGGTTCTTATGGAGAGTGAAAGTCGATTTGAGCTACTGAAGCATTTATAAGATATATACATCCAGTACCAGTCAAAAGTTTGGACACACCTACTCATTCAAGGGTTTTTCTTAATTTTTACTATTTTATACATTGTAGAATAAATGTGAAGACATCAAAACTATTAAATAACACATATGGAATTATGTAGTAACCCAAAAAGTGTTAAACAAATCAAAATATAGCCATCATTTTCCTGGATGACAGCTTTGCACACTCTTGGCATTCTCTCAACCAGCTTCATGCGGTCGCTACCTGGAATGCATTTCAATTAACAGGTGTGCCTTGTTAAAAGTTAATTTGTGGAATTTCTTTCCTTAATGTGTTTGAGCCAATCAGTTGTGTTGTGACAAGGTAGAGGTGTTATACAGAAGATAGCCCTATTTGGTAACAGACCAAGTCCATATTATTGCAAGAACAGCTCAAATAAGCAAAGAGAAACGACAGTCCATCATTACTGTAAGACATGAAAGTCAGTCAATATGGAACATTTCAAGAACTTTTAAAGTTTCTTCAACTGTAGTCACAAAAACCATCAAGTGCTATGATGAAACTGGCTCTCGTGTGGTCCGCCACAGGAATGGAAGACACAAAGTTATCTCTGCTGCAAAGTATAAGTTCCTTAGAGTTACCAACCTCAGAAATTGCAACCCAAATAAATGCTTCATCAACTGTTCAGAGGAGACTGCATGAATCAGGCCTTCATGGTTGAATTGCTGCAAAGAAACCACTATTAAAGGACACCAATAAGAAGAAGAGACTTGCTTGGGCCAAGAAACACGAGCAATGGACATTAGACCGGTGGAAATCTGTTTTGAGATTTTTGGTTCCAACCGCTGTGTCTTTGTGAGCCGCAAAGTAGGTGAACGGATGATCTCCGCATGTGTGGTTCACACCATGAAGCATGGAGGAGGAGGTGTGATGGTATGGGGGTGCTTTGCTGGTGACACTGTCTGTGATTTATTTAGAATTCAAGGCACTCTTAACCAGCATGGCTACCACAGCATTCTGCAGCGATATGCCATCCCATCTGGTTTGCGCTTAGTGTGACTATCATTTGTTTTTCAATAGGACAATGACCCAACACACCTCCAGGCTGTGTAAGGGCTATTTGACCAAGAAGGAGAGTGATGGATTGCTGCATCAGATGACCTGGCCTCGACAATCACCCGACCTCAACCCAATTGAGATGGTTCGGGATGAGTTGGACTGCAGAGTGAAGGAAAAGCATCCAACGAGTACTTAGCATAGTACTCAAGTACTCAGCATATCCTTCTAGACTGTTGGAAAAGCATTCCAGGTGAAGCTGGTTGAGAGAATGTCAAGAGTGCGCAAAGCTGTCATCAAGGCAAAGGGTGGCTACTTTGAAGAATCTCAAACCTCAAATATATTTGGATTTATTTAACACTTTTTTGGTTACTACATGATTCCATATGTGTTATTTCATAGTTTTGATGTCTTCACTATTATTCTACAATGTAGAAAATAGTAAAAATGAAGAAAAACCCTTGAATGAGTAGGTGTGTCCAAGTTTTTGACTGGTACTGTAAATATAATTTATTAGTCAAAAAATGACTGTAGCCTACAAACGCCTATTCCTGCTCCTATCCGCAATCCATCAAACACATTTGGTGTGTGATCATAGTGGTCTCTGTCTTGTCAAACTCGCTCAGGTGGAACAAACATAAACTTTCATATTTTTTCAATGCTGATTTGAATGTCATTGAGAAAACAGAGAAGTGTCAGATTTTTTTTCGCAAACATCCTTTCTGAATTTAAAAGTAATCCTCCAAGTAATCATCTAGTTTGTCAAAAGTATCTGTAATCAGATTACGATATTTTTGCTAGTAATGTAACGGATTACAGTTGCCGGGTTTTTGTTACTTCCCAACCCTGGTTACGATGATGACATAATCCTGTGGTTGAAATTTTACCCTCAAAACAAAAGTGTATTACTTTTTTCAAGGCCAATGTATTTTCCACATAGATTCCATGTCACAATACATTGAAAAATGATATTGAAACAACATTGATTTAAGCTGTTTGTAATGTTTATTTAATAGTATAGTGTATATATACAGTGAGCTATCAAGTAATGCATCGACTCCAAACACAAGACTCACAATAACATTTCCTAAAAAGGATGGAACATTTTCTCCTAAACCAGCTTCTTCCAAAACCTTTAAACTGTATCATTTAGATGGCAAGTAAAACACCATCAAAGTAATTGTTCCTATATGAAAAGCAATGGGGGAAATACTTACATCCTAATTTAATGCCCTTAATTAATTCCATCTTACTTTTAATGTCCTTTAAAAGGA
Organism: Oncorhynchus masou masou; assembly: GCF_036934945.1. Taxonomy (NCBI): domain Eukaryota; kingdom Metazoa; phylum Chordata; class Actinopteri; order Salmoniformes; family Salmonidae; genus Oncorhynchus; species Oncorhynchus masou. The sequence continues at coordinate 24,727,336 of NC_088232.1, forward strand.
GATATAGGGTGAGAGTGAGAGAGAGACAATACAAAAATGAGGGGCCGGATCATAATGAAGGGTATGTTCAGCGGTTGATTTAAAGAATTAGGAATTGTGCAAGCATCCCTCCAGTTCGCTGGATTTTTTAATGAGTAAATATTAACAGTAATGGCATGCAATTTTCCCGGTCGTACTCACCTTGCTCTCTCTGTTATTCACCACGGTGACACCAGTGGTGTAGGCTGAAGCTGTGTATAACGTCACCTTGGTAACCATAATCATAAAAGACCCCTAAGTGAGAAAGACAAAATTAGAGTCCAGAGCTTTAATAAGGGCCCCTATGACAAACCAATGTTCTAAAGGCATAAAATGAGAGTTACTTTCATATGAGCATCATCATCTCAATCAGAGTGAGGGAGATTGGATAACTGTCCATTACAGAGACCCCAGGATAGCTTCAATTTGAACAGGAACTAAAGGAAAAATAATAAAGTCCCTTGATTGGTTTCTCTCTCACGTGTCCTTTGGATAAAGAGGTTTTGTGGTAAAATACCTGTTAAGCATGCAACAAACTTGTATAGTTCTGAATGATAATCTCAATGTTCAGTATATGATGGATTTTGTAATGTTCTACTTTCTGACTGAGAGAGTATTACTTTGACCTAAATCAGAGAGAGAAGAAAATTCTCACGACATTTTAGAGGTGTTGAGAGCAAGTGGATTTTGTGATTTAATCTTAGATTCTATCACCTCTAATGTGTAAATGTTTGATAGGAAAGACATATTGCAGTCTCACAGCCTGTAATTCTACATATATGTAAAACATTTCTTTTCCTAATGTCATCCAAGACTGATTTCATTGGGATTCCTCTTTCTGATTAAATAAATATATATATATATTGATGGCTGGTTCAACTCAAGGTGTCATAACATTTTTTTTATCCAATGTTACAATATTTTCACATGACCCTCCCCTTGTACTGTAAAATAAATTGCACCCCCGTCCCCCCTTAGAATGAACTCAAAATAATGTTTACGGCCACTAGTAATAATAACTGTATCAATCCTGTATTTATAAACATGGATATTGACTTTGCTACTTCAGCATGCTTTTGTGGCACGGGTGATGTCACGCAGGGCTATGGGCCAGAAGGTTGAGGGTTCGCCGAACACCATGGACGAGCTCACTCGCACTGGCTGTTTCATTACTATACGATCAGAGCCAGTTGTCATCAATGATCAACTAGGGGGAAATATTTTGATGCCATATTTATAATTATATAAAATATATGCATAGAATTTTCCACCAACAGGTTTCTGTGCCAATGCACCAGATAACCAATAAACAAAGCATACCGACTTTGGGCATTTCATTATCATGGTTTACGTTTTCAACACCACAATAAATAGACTATGTCAATCTTGACAAATATAATATACATACCTCTCTACCTTGTAGACGTATCCAGTATCGAAGACTTGGCTTGACAATCTCCGAATGTCATTCAGCTTTTTGGTGTTTTGTAACAGATGTCTCTTTCCATTCATCAAATGGCCGCTGCACAGTTTGGATTGATTGATTTCTTTTATACATATACGGTGCCTTAAGAAAGTATTCACACCCCTTGATTTATTCCACATTTTGTTATGTTACAGCCTGAATTCAAAATTGATTAAATGTTTTTATTTCTCATCCATCTACACACAATACCCCATAATGCCAAAGCAAAAACCTGTTTTGAGACATTTTTGAAAATGTATTGAAAATGAAATGCAGATAAAGATCACCCCTGAGTCAATACTTTGTTTAAGCAACTTTGGCAGCTGAGAGTCTTTAAGAGTTTTCCACACCTGGATTGTGCAACATTTGCCCATTTGATTATTTTCACATTTCTTCAAGCGCTGTCAATTTGGTTCTGGATCATTGCTAGACAACCATTTTAAGTCAACTGTAACTCGGCCACTCAGGAACATTCACTGTCTGAATTCATCTCCCAGTGTCTGGTGAAAGGAGACTGAACCAGGTTTTCCTCTAGGATTTTACCTGTGCTGAGCGCCATTCCGTTTATTTTTTATCCTGAAAAACTCCCCAGTCCTTAATGCTTACAAGCATACCCATAACACGATGCAGCCACCACTATGCTTGAAAATATGGAGAATGGTACTCAGTAATGTGTTGTATTGGGCACAAAATAATCTGAAACAAAACCAAAACAGACAGCAAATGCATCCAACAAGTTTGTATGGTCACAAGCTTGATGCAATCATTGTGTGCTTGTAATATGGGACCAAATAAACTTTTGACTACACATGTAAGTGAATTTGTCCCGACACATTTGGTCCCATAAAACAGGGGGACTTGGTACAAAAGTGCTGTAATTTCTAAATGGTTCACCCGATATGGATGAAAATACCCTCAAATTAAAGCTGACAGCCTGCACTTTAACCTCATCCTCAACCTCATCATTTCAAATCCAAAGTTGCTGTAGTACAGAGTCAAAACAACAACAAAAATGCACTGTCCCAATACTTTTGTAGCCCACTGCAAGTGGCCACATTATTATAGGATGACTTAGTAGAATGATGATCTGCAACTGACAGCACATCTCAGTATCAGAAGTAAAAAATTCCAGCCAAACTGGCCTGCTACTGTGCCTTTCACAAACTGTTCAAAGTAGACCCACAACTGATCCAAATGGAATGAAACATTCATATCACAGGGCTTCTGCACCAGTATTCAAATAAAATGTCCACTGTAGCCTAGAGTAGAATTATATACTCACTTATGCGAACAATAATGCAATTATTCATTGCATTGTGGTGTTGTAGGCTAGTGTAGTTGGGATAATTGTTTTGTCTCTAAACGAGACCAATAGGGGAGCTTTTTGAGCTAGACAAACGATCCACCTACCACTATTGTCACTATGACTGGTGGATAGAGGGCAGGATAGACATAATTGCATAAGGGATGTACCAAAACACCTTCATATAGAGGAGGTGCATGAAGCAGATGAGTGAATTTGGCTAGGATGGAAGAAATGACATAGTAAAACCTGCAAAAGAGTGAATGTAAACCAGGGGGAAAAACGCATTACCCTCTCCTGTGCCCAATAAAACAAATACACACAACCCTCCCCAAAGCAAAAGAAAAGAGTTTGACAACCCTCCCCTATATTGGAACCTCCTCCAGGATCTGTCCCTTACTGGTTGTAGTGTCCTTTACCATCCATGTGGATTACTGTATATACTATAGGAGAGGCTAGACGCCTGGATCAAGGTTACTGGAGTATCTATGTGTACTTCTGCTGGGGGCCAATAGGGGACACTATACACTGCACACTCTACTGCCCCAAAATCTACCTTACAGTGACAAGAACACTGGTGTAGAGGCCACTGTCCACTAACTAATCTCCAACTTCCATTTACCTTCACCTAAGGCCATTACATCAGAATACTTTCCAAGTGTATTTTCAAATACATTACAATATTCAACTGCTTGAATTTTTTAAGGAAAAATATCCAAAATCTTACTTCAAAATGTTTTTGACAGTAATTGAAACACCCTTAATAGTATTTGAAACCAGGTCTGGTTGTAAATGCAATATAACATCCAGTAGGTTGCCTGTGGGTACACAAAAACCTAGCAACATGACCTTGTCTTTGTATAAATGGATGAAAAGTGCACTTGTTTGCAAATTGCTAGCCACTATTCAGTTGAATTTTGTTTATTAGCCATACTGTGTTTTCCTAGAAGAGATGGTGTCTGCCTCACAAACTCACTATTTTTTTTATTCAGCCCCATAAGCCCATGTCTCTTTAGCCTGTTTTGAGTTCCTACAGATGATCTGTGGCTGGCCGGCATACATTACATTAAATTACTGACATACATGACCTTACATTAGTGACATACATTACATTACTGACATACATTACATTACTGATATACATTACATTACATTACATTACTGGCATACATTACATTGCATTACTGACACACATTATATTACTGACATACATTACATTACATTACTGACATACATTACGTTACTGACATTACATTACATTACTGACATTCATCACATTGCATTACTGACATACATTATATTACTGACATATATTACATTACATTACTGACATACATTACATTACATTACTGACATACATTACATTGCATTACTGACATACATTACATTACTGACATACATTACATTACATTACTGACACACATTACATTACTGACATTACATTACATTACTGACATATATTACATTACATTTCTGACATACATTACGTTACTGACATGCATACATTACATTACTGACATACATTACATTACATTACTGACATAAATTACATTACATTACTGACATACATACATTACATTACTGACATACATTACATTACTGACATTACATTACATTACATTTCATTACTGACATACATTACTGACATACATTACATTACATTACTGACATACATTGCATTACTGACATACATTACGTTACATTACTGACATACATTACATTACATTACTGGCATACATTACATTACTGACATACATTACATTACATTACATTACTGACATACATTACATTACATTACTGACATACATTACATTACTGACATACATTACATTACTGACATTACATTACATTACTGACATATATTACATTACTGGCATACATTACATTACTGACATACATTACATTACTGACATACATTACATTACATTACTGACATACATTACATTACATTACATTACTGACATACACACATTACATTACTGGCATACATTACATTACTGACATACATTCCATTACATTACTGACATACTTTACATTACATTACTGACATACATTACATTACTGAGATACATTACGTTACATTACTGACATACATTACGTTACATTACTGACATACATTACTGACATACATTACATTACATTACTGACATACATTACATTACATTACATTACTAACATACATTACATTACATTACTGACATGCATTACATTACTGACATACATTACATTACTGACATACATTACATTACATTACTGACATACATTACATTTCATTACTGACATACATTACATTACTGACATACATACATTACATTACTGACCTACATTACATTACTGACATACATTACATTACATTATTGACATCCATTACATTACTGACATACATTACATTACTGACATAAATTACATTACATTACTGACATACATTACATTACTGACATACATTACATTACATTACTGACATACATTACATTACTGACATACGTTACTTTCCATTACTGACATACATTACATTACATTACTGGCATACATTACATTACTGACATACATTACATTACATTACATTACTGACATACATTACATTACATTACATTACTGACATACATTACTTTCCATTACTGACATACATTACATTACATTACTGACATACATTACATTACTGACATACATTACGCTACATTACTGGCATACATTACATTACATTACATACATTACATTACTGACATACATTACATTACATTACATTACTGACATATGTTACATTACTGTCATACATTACATTAATGACATTACATTACATTACTGACATACGTTACTTTCCATTACTGACATACATTACATTACATTACTGGCATACATTACATTACTGACATACATTACATTACATTACATTACTGACATACATTACATTACATTACATTACTGACATACATTACTTTCCATTACTGACATACATTACATTACATTACTGACATACATTACATTACTGACATACATTACGCTACATTACTGGCATACATTACATTACTGACATACATTACATTACTGACATACATTACATTACATTACATTACTGACATATGTTACATTACTGTCATACATTACATTACATTAATGACATTACATTACATTACTGACATACATTACATTACTGGCATAAACTACATTACTGACATACATTACATTACTGACATACATTACATTACATTACTGACATAAATTACATTACATTACTGACATACATACATTACATTACTGGCATACATTACATTACTGACATACATTACATTACTGACATACATTACATTACATTACTGACATACTTTACATTACATTACATTACATTCCTGACATACATTACATTAGTGACATACATTACATTACATTACTGACATACATTACATTACATTACTGACATTACATTACATTACATTACATTACTGACATAGATTACATTACTGACATACATTACATTACATTACTGACATACATTACATTACTGACATACATTACGTTACATTACTGAAATACATTACATTACATTACATTACTGACATACATTACATTACTGACATACATTACGTTACATTACATTACTGACATACGTTACATTACTGACATACAATACATTACTGACATACATTACATTACTGACATTACATTACATTACTGACATATATTACATTACTGGCATACATTACTGACATACTTTACATTACATTACATTACATTCCTGACATACATTACATTACTGACATACATTACATTACTGACATACATACATTACATTACTGACATACAATACATTACATTACATTACTGACATACATTACATTACTGACATACATTACATTACATTACATTACTGACATACATTACATTACATTACATTACTGACATACATTACATTACTGACATACATTACGTTACATTACATTACTGACATACGTTACATTACTGACATACAATACATTACTGACATACATTACATTACTGACATTACATTACATTACTGACATATATTACATTACTGGCATACATTACTGACATACATTACATTACATTACATTACTGACATACGTTACATAACTGACATACATTACATTACTGACATACATTACATTACTGACATTACATTACATTACTGACATATAGTGCATTACTGGCATACATTACATTACTGACATACATTACATTACTGACATTACATTACATTACATTACATTACATTACATTACTGACATAGATTACATTACTGACATACATTACATTACATTACTGACATACATTACATTACTGACATACATTACGTTACATTACTGAAATACATTACATTACATTACTGGCATACATCACATTACTGACATACATTACATAACAATACTGACATACATTACATTACTGACATACATTACGTTACATTACATTGCTGACATACGTTACATTACTGACATACAATACATTACTGACATACATTACATTACTGACATTACATTACATTACTGACATATATTACATTACTGGCATACATTACTGACATACATTACATTACATTACATTACTGACATACGTTACATAACTGACATACATTACATTACTGACATACATTACATTACTGACATTACATTACATTACTGACATATAGTGCATTACTGGCATACATTACATTACTGACATACATTACATTACATTACTGACATACATTACATTACATTACTGACATACATTACATTACTGACATACATTACATTACATTACTGACATACATAACATTACATTACTGACATACATTACACTACATTATTGACATACATTACATTACATTACTGACATACATTACGTTACATTACTGACATACATTACATTACATTACTGACATGCATTACATTACTGACATACATTACATTACTGACATACATTACATTACATTACTGGCATACATTACATTTCATTACTGACATACAACACATTACTGACATACATACATTACATTACTGACCTACATTACATTACTGACATACATTACATTACTGACATACATTACATTACTGACAAACATTATGTTACATGAATGACATACATTGCATTGCATTACATTACTGGCATACATTATATTACTGACATACATTACATTACTGACATACATTACATTACATTACATTACTGACATACATTACATTACATTACGGTACATTACGGACATACATTACGTTACATTACTGTCATACATTACATTACTGACATACATTACATTACATTACATTACTGACATATGTTACATTACTGACATACATTACATTACTGACATACATTACATTACTGACATTACATTACATTACTGACATACATTATATTACTGGCATTCACTACATTACTGACATACATTACATTACTGACATACATTACAGTACATTACTGACATACATTACATTAAATTACTGACATACATTACATTACATTACTGACATACATACATTACATTTCTGACATACTTTACATTACATTACATTACATTCCTGACATACATTACATTACTGACATACATTACATTACATTACTGACATACATTACATTACATTACTGACATTACATTACATTACATTACTGGCATACATTACATTACTGACATACATTACATTACATTACATTACTGACATATGTTACATTACTGACATACATTACATTACTGTCATACATTACATTACTGACATACATTACATTACTGACATTACATTACATTACTGACATACATTACAATACATTGCTTACATACATTACGTTACTGACATACATTACATTACATTACTGACATACATACATTACATTACTGACATTACATTACATTTCTGACATACATTACGTTACTGACATACATACATTACATACCTGACATACATTACATTACATTACTGACATAAATTACATTACATTACTGACATTACATTACATTAATGACATACATTACATTACTGACATACATACATTACATTACTGACATACAATACATTACATTACATTACTGACATACATTACATTACTGACATACATTACATTACATTACATTACTGACATACATTACATTACATTACGGTACATTACTGACATACATTACATTACATTACTGACGTACATTACATTACTGACATACATTACGTTACGTTACATTACTGGCATACATTACATTACTGGCATACATTACATTACTGACATACATTACATTACATTACATTACTGACATATGTTACATTACTGACATACATTACATTACTGACATACATTACATTACTGACATTACATTACATTACTGACATACATTATATTACTGGCATTCACTACATTACTGACATACATTACATTACTGACATACATTACAGTACATTACTGACATACATTACATTACATTACTGACATACATTACATTACATTACTGACATACATACATTACATTACTGACATACTTTACATTACATTACATTACATTCCTGACATACATTACATTACTGACATACATTACATTACATTACTGAAATACATTACATTACATTACTGACATTATGTTACATTACATTTCATTACTGACATACATTACATTTCTGACATACATTACATTACATTACTGACATGCATTACATTACTGACATACATTACGTTACATTACTGACATACATTACATTACATTACTGGCATACATTATATTACTGACATACATTACATTACATTACATTACTGACATATATTACATTACTGACATACATTACGTTACATTACATTACTGACATACGTTACATTACTGACATACATTACATTACTGACATACATTACGTTACATTACAATACTGACATACGTTACATTACTGACATACATTACATTACTGACATACATTACATTACTGACATTACATTACATTACTGACATACATTACATAACTGACATACATTACATTACATTACATTACTGACATACATTACATTACTGACATACATTACGTTACATTACATTACTGACATACGTTACATTACTGACATACAATACATTACTGACATACATTACATTACTGACATTACATTACATTACTGACATATATTACATTACTGGCATACATTACTGACATACATTACATTACATTACATTACTGACATACGTTACATAACAGACATACATTACATTACTGACATACATTACATTACTGACATTACATTACCTTACTGACATATAGTGCATTACTGGCATACATTACATTACTGACATACATTACATTACATTACTGACATACATTACATTACATTACTGACATACATTACATTACTGACATACATTACGTTACATTACTGACATACATTACATTACATTACTGACATACATTACACTACATTATTGACATACATTACATTACATTACTGACATACATTACGTTAGATTACTGACATACATTACATTACATTACTGACATGCATTACATTACTGACATACATTACATTACTGACATACATTACATTACATTACTGGCATACATTACATTTCATTACTGACATACATTACATTACTGACATACATATATTACATTACTGACCTACATTACATTACTGGCATACATTACATTACATTACTGACATACATTACATTACTGACAAACATTACGTTACATGACTGACATACATTGCATTGCATTACATTACTGGCATACATTACATTACTGACATACATTACATTACTGACATACATTACATTACATTACATTACTGACATACATTACATTACATTACGGTACATTACTGACATACATTACATTACATTACTGACATACATTACATTACTGACATACATTACGGTACATTACTGACATACATTACATTACATTACTGACATACATTACATTACTGACATACATTACATTACATTACATTACTGACATATGTTACATTACTGACATACATTACATTACTGACATACATTACATTACTGACATACATTACATTACATTACTGGCATACATTACATTACTGACATACATTACATTACATTACATTACTGACATACATTACATTACATTACATTACATTACTGACATATATTACATTACCGGCATACATTACATTACTGACATACATTACATTACTGACATACATTACATTACATTACTGACATACATTAGATTACATTACTGACATACATTACATTACTGAAATACATACATTTCATTACTGACATACAATACATTACATTACATTACTGACATACATTACATTACTGACATACATACATTACATTACTGACATACAATACATTACATTACATTACTGACATACATTACATTACTGACATACATTACATTACATTACATTACTGACATACATTACATTACATTACGGTACATTACTGACATACATTACATTACATTACTGACGTACATTACATTACTGACATACATTACGTTACGTTACATTACTGGCATACATTACATTACTGGCATACATTACATTACTGACATACATTACATTACATTACATTACTGACATATGTTACATTACTGACATACATTACATTACTGACATTACATTACATTACTGACATACATTATATTACTGGCATTCACTACATTACTGACATACATTACATTACTGACATACATTACATTACATTACTGACATACATTACATTACATTACTGACATACATACATTACATTACTGACATACTTTACATTACATTACATTACATTCCTGACATACATTACATTACTGACATACATTACATTACATTACTGACATACATTACATTACATTACTGACATTACATTACATTACATTACGTTACATTACATTTCATTACTGACATACATTACATTACTGACATACTTTACATTACATTACATTACATTCCTGACATACATTACATTACTGACATACATTACATTACATTACTGAAATACATTACATTACATTACTGACATTATGTTACATTACATTTCATTACTGACATACATTACATTACTGACATACATTACATTACATTACTGACATGCATTACATTACTGACATACATTACGTTACATTACTGACATACATTACATTACATTACTGGCATACATTATATTACTGACATACATTACATTACATTACATTACTGACATATATTACATTACTGACATACATTACGTTACATTACATTACTGACATACGTTACATTACTGACATACATTACATTACTGACATACATTACGTTACATTACAATACTGACATACGTTACATTACTGACATACATTACATTACTGACATACATTACATTACTGACATTACATTACATTACTGACATACATTACATAACTGACATACATTACATTACATTACATTACTGACATACATTACATTACTGACATACATTACGTTACATTACATTACTGACATACAATACATTACTGACATACATTACATTACTGACATTACATTACATTACTGACATATATTATATTACTGGCATACATTACTGACATACATTACATTACATTACATTACATTACTGACATACGTTACATAACTGACATACATTACGTTACTGACATACATTACATTACTGACATACATTACGTTACATTACATTACTGACATACGTTACATTACTGACATACAATACATTACTGACATACATTACATTACTGACATTACATTACATTACTGACATATATTACATTACTGGCATACATTACTGACATACATTACTTTACATTACATTACTGACATACGTTACATAACTGACATACATTACATTACTGACATACATTACATTACTGACATTACATTACCTTACTGACATATAGTGCATTACTGGCATACATTACATTACTGACATACATTACATTACATTACTGACATACATTACATTACATTACTGACATACATTACATTACTGACATACATTACGTTACATTACTGACATACATTACATTACATTACTGACATACATTACACTACATTATTGACATACATTACATTACATTACTGACATACATTACGTTAGATTACTGACATACATTACATTACATTACTGACATGCATTACATTACTGACATACATTACATTACTGACATACATTACATTACATTACTGGCATACATTACATTTCATTACTGACATACATTACATTACTGACATACATATATTACATTACTGACCTACATTACATTACTGACATACATTACATTACATTACTGACATACATTACATTACTGACAAACATTACGTTACATGACTGACATACATTGCATTGCATTACATTACTGGCATACATTACATTACTGACATACATTACATTACTGACATACATTACATTACATTACATTACTGACATACATTACATTACATTACGGTACATTACTGACATACATTACATTACATTACTGACATACATTACATTACTGACATACATTACGGTACATTACTGACATACATTACATTACATTACTGACATACATTACATTACTGACATACATTACATTACATTACATTACTGACATATGTTACATTACTGACATACATTACATTACTGACATACATTACATTACTGACATACATTACATTACATTACTGGCATACATTACATTACTGACATACATTACATTACATTACATTACTGACATACATTACATTACATTACATTACATTACTGACATATATTACATTACCGGCATACATTACATTACTGACATACATTACATTACTGACATACATTACATTACATTACTGACATACATTAAATTACATTACTGACATACATTACATTACTGAAATACATACATTTCATTACTGACATTCAATACATTACATTACATTACTGACATACATTACATTACTGACATACATACATTACATTACTGACATACAATACATTACATTACATTACTGACATACATTACATTACTGACATACAATACATTACATTACATTACTGACATACATTACATTACATTACGGTACATTACTGACATACATTACATTACATTACTGACATACATTACATTACTGACATACATTACGGTACATTACTGACATACATTACATTACATTACTGACATACATTACATTACTGACATACATTACATTACATTACATTACTGACATATGTTACATTACTGACATACATTACATTACTGACATACATTACATTACTGACATACATTACATTACATTACTGGCATACATTACATTACTGACATACATTACATTACATTACATTACTGACATACATTACATTACATTACATTACATTACTGAAATATATTACATTACCGGCATACATTACATTACTGACATACATTACATTACTGACATACATTACATTACTGACATACATTACGTTACATTACATTACTGACATACGTTACATTACTGACATACAATACATTACTGACATACATTACATTACTGACATTACATTACATTACTGACATATATTACATTACTGGCATACATTACTGACATACATTACATTACATTACATTACTGACATACGTTACATAACAGACATACATTACATTACTGACATACATTACATTACTGACATTACATTACCTTACTGACATATAGTGCATTACTGGCATACATTACATTACTGACATACATTACATTACATTACTGACATACATTACATTACATTACTGACATACATTACATTACTGACATACATTACGTTACATTACTGACATACATTACATTACATTACTGACATACATTACACTACATTATTGACATACATTACATTACATTACTGACATACATTACGTTAGATTACTGACATACATTACATTACATTACTGACATGCATTACATTACTGACATACATTACATTACTGACATACATTACATTACATTACTGGCATACATTACATTTCATTACTGACATACATTACATTACTGACATACATATATTACATTACTGACCTACATTACATTACTGGCATACATTACATTACATTACTGACATACATTACATTACTGACAAACATTACGTTACATGACTGACATACATTGCATTGCATTACATTACTGGCATACATTACATTACTGACATACATTACATTACTGACATACATTACATTACATTACATTACTGACATACATTACATTACATTACGGTACATTACTGACATACATTACATTACATTACTGACATACATTACATTACTGACATACATTACGGTACATTACTGACATACATTACATTACATTACTGACATACATTACATTACTGACATACATTACATTACATTACATTACTGACATATGTTACATTACTGACATACATTACATTACTGACATACATTACATTACTGACATACATTACATTACATTACTGGCATACATTACATTACTGACATACATTACATTACATTACATTACTGACATACATTACATTACATTACATTACATTACTGACATATATTACATTACCGGCATACATTACATTACTGACATACATTACATTACTGACATACATTACATTACATTACTGACATACATTAGATTACATTACTGACATACATTACATTACTGAAATACATACATTTCATTACTGACATACAATACATTACATTACATTACTGACATACATTACATTACTGACATACATACATTACATTACTGACATACAATACATTACATTACATTACTGACATACATTACATTACTGACATACATTACATTACATTACATTACTGACATACATTACATTACATTACGGTACATTACTGACATACATTACATTACATTACTGACGTACATTACATTACTGACATACATTACGTTACGTTACATTACTGGCATACATTACATTACTGGCATACATTACATTACTGACATACATTACATTACATTACATTACTGACATATGTTACATTACTGACATACATTACATTACTGACATTACATTACATTACTGACATACATTATATTACTGGCATTCACTACATTACTGACATACATTACATTACTGACATACATTACATTACATTACTGACATACATTACATTACATTACTGACATACATACATTACATTACTGACATACTTTACATTACATTACATTACATTCCTGACATACATTACATTACTGACATACATTACATTACATTACTGACATACATTACATTACATTACTGACATTACATTACATTACATTACGTTACATTACATTTCATTACTGACATACATTACATTACTGACATACTTTACATTACATTACATTACATTCCTGACATACATTACATTACTGACATACATTACATTACATTACTGAAATACATTACATTACATTACTGACATTATGTTACATTACATTTCATTACTGACATACATTACATTACTGACATACATTACATTACATTACTGACATGCATTACATTACTGACATACATTACGTTACATTACTGACATACATTACATTACATTACTGGCATACATTATATTACTGACATACATTACATTACATTACATTACTGACATATATTACATTACTGACATACATTACGTTACATTACATTACTGACATACGTTACATTACTGACATACATTACATTACTGACATACATTACGTTACATTACAATACTGACATACGTTACATTACTGACATACATTACATTACTGACATACATTACATTACTGACATTACATTACATTACTGACATACATTACATAACTGACATACATTACATTACATTACATTACTGACATACATTACATTACTGACATACATTACGTTACATTACATTACTGACATACAATACATTACTGACATACATTACATTACTGACATTACATTACATTACTGACATATATTATATTACTGGCATACATTACTGACATACATTACATTACATTACATTACATTACTGACATACGTTACATAACTGACATACATTACGTTACTGACATACATTACATTACTGACATACATTACGTTACATTACATTACTGACATACGTTACATTACTGACATACAATACATTACTGACATACATTACATTACTGACATTACATTACATTACTGACATATATTACATTACTGGCATACATTACTGACATACATTACATTACATTACATTACTGACATACGTTACATAACTGACATACATTACATTACTGACATACATTACATTACTGACATTACATTACCTTACTGACATATAGTGCATTACTGGCATACATTACATTACTGACATACATTACATTACATTACTGACATACATTACATTACATTACTGACATACATTACATTACTGACATACATTACGTTACATTACTGACATACATTACATTACATTACTGACATACATTACACTACATTATTGACATACATTACATTACATTACTGACATACATTACGTTAGATTACTGACATACATTACATTACATTACTGACATGCATTACATTACTGACATACATTACATTACTGACATACATTACATTACATTACTGGCATACATTACATTTCATTACTGACATACATTACATTACTGACATACATATATTACATTACTGACCTACATTACATTACTGACATACATTACATTACATTACTGACATACATTACATTACTGACAAACATTACGTTACATGACTGACATACATTGCATTGCATTACATTACTGGCATACATTACATTACTGACATACATTACATTACTGACATACATTACATTACATTACATTACTGACATACATTACATTACATTACGGTACATTACTGACATACATTACATTACATTACTGACATACATTACATTACTGACATACATTACGGTACATTACTGACATACATTACATTACATTACTGACATACATTACATTACTGACATACATTACATTACATTACATTACTGACATATGTTACATTACTGACATACATTACATTACTGACATACATTACATTACTGACATACATTACATTACATTACTGGCATACATTACATTACTGACATACATTACATTACATTACATTACTGACATACATTACATTACATTACATTACATTACTGACATATATTACATTACCGGCATACATTACATTACTGACATACATTACATTACTGACATACATTACATTACATTACTGACATACATTAAATTACATTACTGACATACATTACATTACTGAAATACATACATTTCATTACTGACATACAATACATTACATTACATTACTGACATACATTACATTACTGACATACATACATTACATTACTGACATACAATACATTACATTACATTACTGACATACATTACATTACTGACATACAATACATTACATTACATTACTGACATACATTACATTACATTACGGTACATTACTGACATACATTACATTACATTACTGACATACATTACATTACTGACATACATTACGGTACATTACTGACATACATTACATTACATTACTGACATACATTACATTACTGACATACATTACATTACATTACATTACTGACATATGTTACATTACTGACATACATTACATTACTGACATACATTACATTACTGACATACATTACATTACATTACTGGCATACATTACATTACTGACATACATTACATTACATTACATTACTGACATACATTACATTACATTACATTACATTACTGAAATATATTACATTACCGGCATACATTACATTACTGACATACATTACATTACTGACATACATTACATTACATTACTGACATACATTAGATTACATTACTGACATACATTACATTACTGAAATACATACATTTCATTACTGACATACAATACATTACATTACATTACTGACATACATTACATTACTGACATACATACATTACATTACTGACATACAATACATTACATTACATTACTGACATACATTACATTACTGACATACATTACATTACATTACATTACTGACATACATTACATTACATTACGGTACATTACTGACATACATTACATTACATTACTGACGTACATTACATTACTGACATACATTACGTTACGTTACATTACTGGCATACATTACATTACTGGCATACATTACATTACTGACATACATTACTTTACATTACATTACTGACATATGTTACATTACTGACATACATTACATTACTGACATTACATTACATTACTGACATACATTATATTACTGGCATTCACTACATTACTGACATACATTACATTACTGACATACATTACATTACATTACTGACATACATTACATTACATTACTGACATACATACATTACATTACTGAAATACTTTACATTACATTACATTACATTCCTGACATACATTACATTACTGACATACATTACATTACATTACTGACATACATTACATTACATTACTGACATTACATTACATTACATTACGTTACATTACATTTCATTACTGACATACATTACATTACTGACATGCATCACATTACTGACATACATTACGTTACATTACTGACATACATTACATTACATTACTGGCATACATTACATTACTGACATACATTACATTACATTACATTACATTACTGACATATATTACATTACTGACATACATTACGTTACATTACGTTACTGACATACGTTACATTACTGACATACATTACATTACTGACATACATTACATTACATTACAATACTGACATACGTTACATTACTGACATACATTACATTACTGACATACATTACATTACTGACATTACATTACATTACATTACTGACATACATTACATAACTGACATACATTACATTACATTACATTACATTACATTACTGACATACATTACATTACTGACATTACATTACATTACATTTCATTACTGACATACATTACTGACATACATTACATTACATTACTGACATACATTGCATTACTGACATACATTACGTTACATTACTGACATACATTACATTACATTACTGGCATACATTACTGACATACATTACATTACATTACATTACTGACATACATTACATTACTGACATTACATTACATTACTGACATATATTACATTACCGGCATACATTACATTACTGACATACATTACATTACTGACATACATTACATTACATTACTGACATACATTACATTACATTACTGACATACATTACATTACTGACATACATTACATTACATTACTGACATACATTACATTACATTACTGACATACATACATTACATTTCTGGCATACATTACATTACTGACATATATTACGTTACATTACTGACATACTTTACATTACATTACTGACATACATTACATTACATTACTGACAAACATTACACTACATTACTGACATACATTACATTACATTACTGACATACATTACATTGCATTACTGACATACATTACATTACTTTACTGACATACATTACACTACATTACTGACATACATTACATTACATTACTGACATACATTACATTACATTACTGACATACATTACATTACATTACTGACATGCATTACATTACTGACATACATTACATTACTGACATACATACATTAAATTACTGAACTACATTACATTACTGACATACATTACATTACTGACATACATACATTACATTACTGACATACATTACTTTACATTACATTACTGACATACATTACATTACATTACTGACATACATTATATTACTGGCATTCACTGCATTACTGACATACATTACATTACTGACATACGTTACAGTACATTACTGACATACATTACATTACATTACTGACATACATTACATTACATTACTGACATACATACATTACATTACTGACATACTTTACATTACATTACATTACATTCCTGATATACATTACATTACTGACATACATTACATTACTGACATACATTACATTACATTACTGACATTACATTACCTTACATTACGTTACATTACATTTCATTACTGACATACATTACATTACTGACATACATTACATTACATTACTGACATGCATTACATTACTGACATACATTACGTTACATTACTGACATACATTACATTACATTACTGGCATACATTACATTACTGACATACATTACATTACATTACATTACTGACATATATTACATTACTGACATACATTACGTTACATTACATTACTGACATACGTTACATTACTGACATACATTACATTACTGACATACATTACGTTACATTACAATACTGACATGCGTTACATTACTGACATACATTACATTACTGACATTACATTACATTACTGACATACGTTACATAACTGACATACATTACATTACATTACATTACTGACATACATTACATTACTGACATTACATTACATTACATTACATTTCATTACTGACATACATTACATTACATTACTGACATACATTGCATTACTGACATACATTACGTTACATTACTGACATACATTACATTACATTACTGGCATACATTACATTACTGACATACATTACATTACTGACATACATTACATTACTGACATTACATTACATTACTGACATATATTACATTACTGGCATACATTACATTACTGACATACATTACATTACATTACTGACAAACATTACACTACATTACTGACATACATTACATTACATTACTGACATACATTACATTGCATTACTGACATACATTACATTACTTTACTGACATACATTACACTACATTACTGACATACATTACATTACATTACTGACATACATTACATTACATTACTGACATACATTACATTACATTACTGACATGCTTTACATTACTGACATACATTACATTACTGACATTACATTACATTACTGACATATATTACATTACTGGCATACATTACTGACATACATTACATTACATTACATTACTGACATACGTTGCATAACTGACATACATTACATTACTGACATACATTACATTACTGACATTACATTACATTACTGACATATATTGCATTACTGGCATACATTACATTACTGACATACGTTACTGTACATTACTGACATACATTACATTACATTACTGACATACATTACATTACATTACTGACATACATTACATTACTGACATACATTACATTACATTACTGACATACATTACATTACATTACTGACATACATTACATTACTTTACTGACATACCTTACACTACATTATTGACATACATTACATTACATTACTGACATACATTACATTACATTACATTACTGACATACATTACATTACATTACTGACATACATGACATTACTGACATACATTACGTTACATTACTGACATACGTTACATTACATTACTGACATACGTTACATTACTGACATACATTACATTACTGACATACGTTACATTACTGACATACATTACATTACTGACATTACATTACATTACTGACATATATTACATTACTGGTATACGTTACTGACATACATTACATTACATTACATTACATTACTGACATACATTACATAACTGACATACATTACATTACTGACATACATTACATTACTGACATTACATTACATTACTGACATATATTACATTACTGACATTACATTACATTACTGACATACATTACATTACTGACATACATTACATTACTGACATACATTACATTACATTACTGACATACATTACATTACTGACATACATACATTACATTACTGACATACATTACATTACATTACTGACATACATTACATTACTGAAGTACATTACATTACATTACTGACATACATTACATTATTGACAAACATTACGTTACATTACTGACATACATTGCATTACATTACATTACTGGCATACATTACATTACTGACATACATTACATTACTGACATACATTACATTACATTACATTACTGACATACATTACATTACTGACATACATTACATTACATTACTGACATACATTACATTACTGACATACATTACGTTACATTACTGACATACGTTACATTACATTACTGACATACATTACATTACTGACATACATACATTACATTACTGACATACATTACATTACATTACTGACATACATTACATTACTGACATACATTACATTACATTACTGACATACATTACATTACTGACAAACATTACGTTACATTACTGACATACATTGCATTACATTAAATTACTGGCATACATTACATTACTGACATACATTACATTACATTACATTACTGACATACATTACATTACATTACATTACTGACATACATTACATTACTGACATACATTACATTACATTACTGACATACATTACATTACTGACATACATTACGTTACATTACTGACATACGTTACATTACATTACTGACATACAATACATTACTGACATACGTTACATTACTGACATACATTACATTACTGACATTACATTACATTACTGACATATATTACATTACTGGCATACGTTACTGACATACATTACATTACATTACATTACTGACATACGTTACATAACTGACATACATTACATTACTGACATACATTACATTACATTACTGACATACATTACATTACTGACAAACATTACGTTACATTACTGACATACATTGCATTACATTAAATTACTGGCATACATTACATTACTGACATACATTACATTACATTACATTACTGACATACATTACATTACAATACTGACATACATTACATTACATTACATTACTGACATACATTACATTACTGACATACATTACATTACATTACTGACATACATTACATTACTGACATACATTACGTTACATTACTGACATACGTTACATTACATTACTGACATACAATACATTACTGACATACGTTACATTACTGACATTACATTACATTACTGACATATATTACATTACTGGCATACGTTACTGACATACATTAAATTACATTACATTACCGGCATACATTACATTACTGACATACATTACATCACTGACATACATTACATTACATTACTGACATACATTACATTACATTACTGACATACATTACATTACTGACATACATTACATTACATTACTGACATACATTACATTACATTACTGACATACATACATTACATTACTGGCATACATTACATTACTGACATATATTACATTACATTACATTACTGACATACATTACATTACTGACATTACATTACATTACTGACATATATTACATTACTGGCATACATTACATTATTTGGACAAAAGCGTCTGCTAAATGGGATATATTATTATATATTATTACTGACATACATTACATTACTGACATACATTACATTACTGACATACATTACATTACATTACTGACATACATTACACTACATTACTGACATACATTACATTACATTACTGACATACATTACATTGCATTACTGACATACATTACATTACTTTACTGACATACATTACACTACATTACTGACATACTTTACATTACATTACTGACATACATTACATTACATTACTGACATGCATTACATTACTGACATACATACATTACTTTACTGGCATACAATACATTACTGACATACATTACATTACATTACTGACATACATTACATTACATTACTGACATACATTACACTACATTACTGACATACATTACATTGCATTACTGACATACATTACATTACATTACTGACATGCATTACATTACTGACATACATACATTACTTTACTGGCATACATTACATTACTGACATTCATTACATTACATTACTGACATACATACATTACATTACTGACATACATTACATTACATTACTGACATACATTACATTACTGACATAAATTACATTACATTACTGACATACATTACATTACTGACATTCATTACATTACATTACATTACTGACATACATTACATTACATTACATTACTGACATACATTACATTACATTACTGACATACATTACATTACTGACATACATTACGTTACATTACTGGCATACATTACATTACATTACATTACTGGCATACATTACATTACTGACATACATTACATTACTGACATACATTACTGACATACATTACATTACTGACATTACATTACATTACATTACTGACATACATTACTTTACATTACTGACATAAATTACATTACATTATTTACATACATTACATTACATTACTGACATGCATTACATTACTTTACTGACATACATTACATTACATTACTGCCATACATTACATTACATTACTGACATACATTACATTACATTACTGCCATACATTACATTACATTACATTACTGACATACATTACATTACATTACATTACATTACTGACATACATTACATTACATTACATTACTGACATACATTACATTACATTACTGACATACATTACATTACTGACATACATTACGTTACATTACTGACATACATTACATTACATTATTGGCATACATTACATTACTGACATACATTACATTACATTACATTACTGACATGCATTATATTACTGACATACATTATGTTACATTACATTACTGACATAAGTTACATTACTGACATACATTACATTACTGACATTACATTACATTACTGACATATATTACATTACTGGCATACATTACTGACATACATTACATTACATTACATTACTGACATATGTTACATAACTGACATACATTACATTACTGACATACATTACATTACTGACATTACATTACATTACTGACATATATTACATTACTGGCATACATTACATTACTGACATACATTACATTACTGACATACATTACATTACATTGCTGACATACATTACATTACATTACTGACATACATTACATTACTGACATACATTACATTACATTACTGACATACATTACACTACATTACTGACATACATTACATTACATTACTGACATACATTACATTGCATTACTGACATACATTACATTACTTTACTGACATACATTACACTACATTACTGACATACATTACATTACATTACTGACATACATTACATTACATTACTGACATGCATTACATTACTGACATACATACATTACTTTACTGGCATACATTACATTACTGACATACATTACATTACATTACTGACATACATTACATTACATTACATTACTGACATACATTACACTACATTACTGACATACATTACATTACATTACTGACATGCATTACATTACTGACATACATTACATTACTGACATACATTACATTACATTACATTACTGACATACATTACATTTCATTACTGACATACATACATTACATTACTGACATACATTACATTACATTACTGACATACATTACATTACTGACATACATTACATTACATTACTGACATACATTACATTACTGACATACATTACATTACTGACATTACATTACATTACTGACATATATTACATTACTGACATTACATTACATTACTGACATACATTACATTACTGACATACATACATTACATTACTGACATACATTACATTACATTACTGACATACATTACATTACTGACATACATTACATTACTGACATTACATTACATTACTGACATACATTACATTACATTACTGACATGCATTACATTACTGACATACATTACATTACATTACTGACATACATTACATTATTGACAAACATTACGTTACATTACTGACATACATTGCATTACATTACATTACTGGCATACATTACATTACTGACATACATTACATTACATTACATTACTGACATACATTACATTACATTACATTACTGACATACATTACATTACTGACATACATTACATTACCTTACTGACATACATTACATTACTGACATACATTACGTTACATTACTGACATACGTTACATTACATTACTGACATACAATACATTACTGACATACGTTACATTACTGACATACATTACATTACTGACATTACATTACATTACTGACATATATTACATTACATTACTGACATATATTACATTACTGGCATACGTTACTGACATACATTACATTACATTACATTACTGACATACGTTACATAACTGACATACATTACATTACTGACATACATTACATTACTGACATTACATTACATTACTGACATATATTACATTACCGGCATACATTACATTACTGACATACATTACATCACTGACATACATTACATTACTTTACTGACATACATTACATTACATTACTGACATACATTACATTACTGACATACATTACATTACATTACTGACATACATTACATTACATTACTGACATACATACATTACATTACTGGCATACATTACATTACTGACATATATTACATTACATTACTGACATACATTACATTGCATTACTGACATACATTACATTACTTTACTTACATACATTACACTACATTACTGACATACATTACATTACATTACTGACATACATTACATTACATTACTGACATACATTACATTACTGACATACATTACATTACTGACATACATACATTACATTACTGAACTACATTACATTACTGACATACATTACATTACATTACATTACATTACATTACTGACATACATTACATTACTGACATACATTACATTACTGACATACATTACATTACATTACATTACATTACTGACATACATTACATTACTGACATACATTACATTACTGACATACATACATTACATTACTGACATACATTACATTACATTACTGACATACATTACATTACATTACTGACATGCATTACATTACTGACATACATTACATTACATTACATTACTGACATACATTACATTACATTACTGACATACATTACATTACTGACATACATTACGTTACATTACTGGCATACATTACATTACATTACTGGCATACATTACATTACTGACATACATTACATTACTGACATACATTACTGACATACATTACATTACTGACATTACATTACATTACATTACTGACATACATTACTTTACATTACTGACATAAATTACATTACATTATTTACATACATTACATTACATTACTGACATACATTACATTACTTTACTGACATACATTACATTACATTACATTACTGCCATACATTACATTACATTACGTTACTGACATACATTACATTACATTACTGACATACATTACATTACATTACATTACTGACATACATTACATTACATTACTGACATACATTACATTACTGACATAAATTACATTACATTACTGACATACATTACATTACTGACATACATTACATTACATTACATTACTGACATACATTACATTACATTACTGACATACATTACATTACTGACATACATTACGTTACATTACTGGCATACATTACATTACATTACTGGCATACATTACATTACTGACATACATTACATTACTGACATACATTACTGACATACATTACATTACTGACATTACATTACATTACATTACTGACATACATTACTTTACATTACTGACATAAATTACATTACATTATTTACATACATTACATTACATTACTGACATACATTACATTACTTTACTGACATACATTACATTACATTACATTACTGCCATACATTACATTACATTACGTTACTGACATACATTACATTACATTACTGACATACATTACATTACATTACATTACTGACATACATTACATTACATTACTGACATACATTACATTACTGACATACATTACGTTACATTACTGACATACATTACATTACATTATTGGCATACATTACATTACTGACATACATTACATTACATTACATTACTGACATACATTACATTACATTACATTACTGACATGCATTACATTACTGACATACATTACGTTACATTACATTACTGACATAAGTTACATTACTGACATACATTACATTACTGACATTACATTACATTACTGACATATATTACATTACTGGCATACATTACTGACATACATTACATTACATTACTGACATACGTTACATAACTGACATACATTACATTACTGACATACATTACATTACTGACATTACATTACATTACTGACATATATTACTTACTGGCATACATTACATTACATTGCTGACATACATTACATTACATTACTGACATACATTACATTACTGACATACATTACATTACATTACTGACACACATTACACTACATTACTGACATACATTACATTACATTACTGACATACATTACATTGCATTACTGACATACATTACATTACTTTACTGACATACATTACACTACATTACTGACATACTTTACATTACATTACTGACATACATTACATTACATTACTGACATGCATTACATTACTGACATACATACATTACTTTACTGGCATACATTACATTACTGACATACATTACATTACATTACTGACATACATTACATTACATTACTGACATACATTACACTACATTACTGACATACATTACATTACTGACATACATTACATTGCATTACTGACATACATTACATTACTTTACTGACATACATTACACTACATTACTGACATACATTACATTACATTACTGACATACATTACATTACATTACTGACATGCATTACATTACTGACATACATTACATTACTGACAGACATTACATTACATTACATTACTGACATACATTACATTTCATTACTGACATACATACATTACATTACTGACCTACATTACATTACTGACATACATTACATTACATTACATTACTGACATACATTACATTACTGACATACATTACATTACTGACATACATTACATTACATTACTGACATACATTACATTACTGACATACATACATTACATTACTGACATACATTACATTACTGACATACATTACATTACATTACTGACATACATTACATTACTGACATTCATTACATTACATTACATTACATTACTGACATACATTACATTACTGACATACATTACATTACTGACATACATTACATTACATTACTGACATACATTACATTACTGACATACATACATTACATTACTGCCATACATTACATTACTGACATACATTACATTACTGACATACATTACATTACTGACATTCATTACATTACATTACATTACTGACATACATTACATTACATTACATTACTGACATACATTACATTACTGACATACATTACGTTACATTACTGGCATACATTACATTACATTACTGACATACATTACTGACATACATTACATTACTGACATACATTACATCACTGACATACATTACATTACATCACTGACATACATTACTCTGGTGGGAGCTAAAGCTACAGAGCTACAGTTTGCACAACTCATTCTATTCTTGTTATGTACTGGATTACCATTCTGTATTTTATGTTCAGAAGAAAAGTTTTAAAAAGAAAATTAATTTAGGACAATGTAATTGGCCAAAGCAATTGTCCTCAGACTATTTACATGAAACACATTATTTTTCAACCAAGTGTCACAAATAGTTTGCCGAGCTGACATTACTCCTGCCTAGAGGAATCTAATTAGACAATCACATGAAGTAAGCCTCTGTGTTCCTCATTTAAAGCAGCGTCACATGGCTAAGAAAAACACATTATTTGGGCTTTGTGACTTAAGGGCTTTGTGACTGTTTCAACACATCAAACACCTTTTCAAATTACTGCTTTGACAACCTCTCTGTAGTAGTTTCCCAGTTTGATTCGAAGTGATCTGGGTTATATTCCGATGGACTCTTATTAGTCTGTAAATATTTCTTTGATAGTTGTAGGTATGATTTGCCTACTGTAATGATAATGGTATAGGAATATTTCACATGATTGCCAGTTTAGTCTCTGCATCTATAAATAATTAACCAAGTATGCTATATTTGACATTACCTAACATCAAATCATTTTAGACATTACAGGTTTTGCTCATGTATCTTTGAATAATTAGTATATTTGACCTGAGAATAACATCAAATATTTTAGGTATTTTATTTTAATGTGCAGCCATATTCTCCCCCAGCTGACTGAGCTAGAGGTGACCTGACACTGCTGCTGACAAGTGGACTGCATTTCACCTGCTATGTCATCTATACGGCCGACTGTTTACAAATATTCTGATCCAAGGCATGTTGACTTGGTCATGGTTGTTTATACCAGTGGTCCAACAGTATTAATCAACCGACTGCGGAGGTATATGAAGAGACTGGTTCCCTGTCTGGAGAAGATAAACAACACTGGTGGCCCACGATGAGTTCAGCCTGAGGAGAGAAGAGAGAGAGAAAGGGCGGGAGAGACAGAACGAGAAGGAGAGAGAATGAGGGGGAGAGGGGGAGAGAGAGGGGGAGAGAGAGAGAGAGAGAGAGAGACAGAAAGAAAGAAAGAAAGAAAGAAAGAAAGAAAGAAAGAAAGAAAGAAAGAAAGAAAGAAAGAAAGAAAGAAAGAAAGAAAGAAAGAAAGAAAGAAAGAAAGAAAGAAAGAAGAGTCGTGTAGGAGCTGGCTGTTCCTCTGCCTCATAACCTCTGATAACCTCGACTTTGGGGGCGTAAAAAGTCATTCTGGGATAACAGAACTCCTCGCCATGCAGTAGGAAACTAGCCTAGACCTATTGTAGTTCAGCTAGCAGCTGTAATGGTTAGCCTAGACCTACTCCTAGTTCAGCTAGCAGCTGTAATGGTTAACCTAGACCTACTCCTAGTTCAGCTAGCAGCTGTAATGGTTAACCTCGACCTACTCCTAGTTCAGCTAGCAGCTGTAATGGTTAACCTAGACCTACTCTAGTTCAGCTAGCAGCTGTAATGGTTAACCTAGACCTACTCCTAGTTCAGCGAGGAGCTGTAATGGTTAACCTAGACCTACTCTAGTTCAGCTAGCAGCTGTAATGGTTAGCCAAGACCTACTCCTAGTTCAGCTAGCAGCTGTAATGGTTAGTCTAGACCTACTCCTAGTTCAGCTAGCAGCTGTAATGGTTAGCCCAGACCTACTCTAGTTCAGCTAGCAGCTGTAATGGTTAGCCTAGACCTACTCCTAGTTCAGCTAGCAGCTGTAATGGTTAGCCTAGACCTACTCCTAGTTCAGCGAGGAGCTGTAATGGTTAACCTAGACCTACTCTAGTTCAGCTAGCAGCTGTAATGGTTAGCCAAGACCTACTCCTAGTTCAGCTAGCAGCTGTAATGGTTAGTCTAGACCTACTCCTAGTTCAGCTAGCAGCTGTAATGGTTAACCTAGACCTACTCTAGTTCAGCTAGCAGCTGTAATGGTTAGCCTAGACCTACTCCTAGTTCAGCTAGCAGCTGTAATGGTTAGCCTAGACCTACTCCTAGTTCAGCTAGCAGCTGTAATGGTTAACCTAGACCTACTCTAGTTCAGCTAGCAGCTGTAATGGTTAGCCTAGACCTACTCCTAGTTCAGCTAGCAGCTGTAATGGTTAACCTAGACCGACTCTAGTTCAGCTAGCAGCTGTAATGGTTAACCTAGACCTACTCTAGTTCAGCTAGCAGCTGTAATGGTTAGCCTAGACCTACTCCTAGTTCAGCTAGCAGCTGTAATGGTTAGCCTAGACCTACTCCTAGTTCAGCTAGCAGCTGTAATGGTTAGCCTAGACCTACTCCTAGTTCAGCTAGCAGCTGTAATGGTTAGCCTAGACCTACTCCTAGTTCAGCTAGCAGCTGTAATGGTTAGCCTAGACCTACTCCTAGTTCAGCTAGCAGCTGTCATGGTTAACCTAGACCTACTCCTAGTTCAGCTAGCAGCTGTAATGGTTAGCCTAGACCTACTCCTAGTTCAGCTAGCAGCTGTAATGGTTAGCCTAGACCTATTGTAGTCCAGTTAGAACTGCCCCGAGAGGAGAGCTGGTTAGAAGGAGGTAGTAGATAGTCTTGCAAGATAGAATTATTGTTATTCCAAGTGTTGTGATCAAAACAGGTATTGTATGTGGCCGAAATTTGCACTGTGAGAGGAGGGTAGTAATCCAATCTCAGTCTTGTAAGGGGCTATTTAATGATTGGAGTATGTAGTTTGAACATCATAATATTACACTGGCCCTTTGTCTGTGCTTTTTGTGCGAATCAGTGCTAATCAAAGAGTCCATTTTCTACTTGAGGTAGATTGGTAAATTATTACACATTCACCAAATGTGTGTCACAACGAGCGCCAAAACCACCATGCAATCACATCACACTGAATCTGAAGTATGTAAAAAAAAAAACTGAAATGGGGCTTTTGATTTATTTTGTAATAAAAGGTGTAACGGAACGATGCTGTGAGAAATATTGTATTTATGCATAAGATATACTGCCTAAACATATTCAAGAAGGGCTAAAGAAGTTGTTACATTAGATAGTCACTGATTGTGCATACACAAATGTGCCAACACTAAATCTGAGAAAATGTTATTCATTATTATCATTCATACTTCTAACTACTTGGAATATCTGACCACTTTGATATTTGTTGTGAGAAGGGGGGGGGGGGGGACGATTAATGGAAAGTAATTCTATTCATAGATTTATTCATAGCTTTCTCTCTTTCCACTGCTTGCATAACGATATAAGGTGGAGGGTCATTACATTGACAAGTGAAAGTCTACACACCCCTTGCGGTCTTCACATTTTGCTGCCTTATAATTCAATCCAAAAAATGGATTACATTAGATTTTTTTCCTACAGATCTACACAACCTACTCCAGAGAAAGCCCAGAGAAAGTGGACATAATTGAGAGCAATGGATGGTTGACAGTCCAATTTATTTCGAACTTAATGACCATTTGCAGCCAATGTCTAAAGGAATGACTCTTAACAGCTAGAGGACAAGGCCAGAATTGGCACAAGCAATTTCCTTGATGATATAAAACACAACATCTATTTACAAAATACAAAACGCTAAACATATTGTTCTAAGGGGCATATTGAGTTATGTTTAATCCTATACATTCCTTTGTACCTTCAGTCCCTTGTGCTTTTCTTGCTGGCCCTTCTTTGATAAAATCAGGTGGGAGAAGCTAGTGAGAAAAGAGTGATGAACACTACAGTGACACTGGCAATGTTTCTAATACTTCAAGACACGAAGGATGACGCCTGTAACAGCTGGTTGACGTACTGCACTAGACTGTTTCTCACCATCCTTTTAAATTAACTTGAGAGTGAACGCCTTGTAAGGTGATGCCATTGTTCCCTCCACTGTACTAATCTACCAGGTACTGTTTGTGTTTGTGTTCCAATGAATCTGTCATATCCCATGTTGGTGGGCCAACAGGTATTTATGGTTTACCATCAAACTACATGGGCCCACTGACTGGTGTGTGTTTGTACTCTGGGAAAGGACCTTCTCCCCCCGGGGGCCGAGCCATGCCAATCGGGCTGTTGTTCCTAACCCTGGGAATCCACGTCCACATTGTGTACATGGTAAGAAAGGTAATCCGCACGGATGGTCTCTGTGAATCATGGACATATTGAAAGTCCCAGCCCTCTCATTATCCTCGACCACAGTCCCCTTAGAGGAGGGGGGTGGGGGGTGGGGGGGGACGACCTGCGATGCCTTAGCAAACCTCAGATACAGCCAGGGCGCTCATTACCAATCTGTTGGCAGGGTCCCTGTGCGGCCCGAATGCCTCAGCTGGTCAGGTAAAGGGGGTCAGATCCTTTCTCCGCCTCAACACAATGTACTGCAGAAGGCTCCACAGTGCACTGAAACAGCATGCCTTTCAGACGAGCTGCAGGTGTCACAGGCCTCCAAGCCCCCCTCACCTCCCACCCCTCCTTCCATTTGCTCTCAAGCCACATGGAATAACATAGTGGAAAAACGGAGGGAAAGTGAAATAATGGTGGGGCAAGTGTTTTCCTGATCTCCCCCCACATATTCCCTCATGAACTGCAATTTAAGGTGACTGATATGGGTGGGAGAGTCAGTGTACCAAACCACACTCTCCCAATTCGGATCCCACCCTTTTGTAGATTAATAGAGAATGTAATGTAACAATTAAATCAGATGGTAAAATACTAGAATAGATTATTGGATCAGATATAATGCATGTGTCTTGTATGACAATCAGCAGATCTTTTTTTGTGTGTGAGACAAATTCATTTAAAACACGTAGAGCTGCTTTACCTGTTGGCTAATTTTGTATTGTGCTCCTCGGAAGACAAGGCTTGTGCCCAAATGGCAGCCTATTCCTTGGTCAAAACTAATGCACTATATAGGGAACCTGGCCAAAAGTAGTGCACTAAATCAGGAATAGGGTGCCATTTGGGTCACACCCAAGGTTTGCGAAAATCTATTAAAAGCAGAAAACAATGTGACATGATATAACACATTATCACTCTCCTTCTATGTTGACGCTTTAAGCCAAGAACATAAAGTGTCACCTGTTTAATTTTAGTTAGCTATTTGCTTGTTTTGATGCAGTGTGTGTGTATCTGTGTGCACTGTCGAGCTGTGTTCTCAATGCTCTGATTAGTGACTGCATGGAGGGAAAACACATCTGCATGTTATTATCACACGTCACAGTAATTCCCTCTCTGATTTCCAGAGACACAGCGAATGTAAATTCAGACAATGGGTGCCATCAATAATAAATACACTAGTGCCTGTTTTAATCAACTATTTGTATTGAGATGAGAGCAGAAATGGTTTGTAATTGAGGGGCATTTGGTAAAAACACGATTCAAAAAATGCCAGCAAAGGGAGATGAATTATTTCACTATTCAACTCTCATTCCAATGTCAAATCAAAGTTTATTGGTCGCGTACACAGTTTTTCAGATGTTATAACAGGTGCAGCGACATGCTTGTTTTTCTAGCTCCTACAATGCAGTAATATCTAACAATACAATAACAATACACACATAATATCAGTGTCACGTTCTGACCTTTATTTTCCTTTGTTTTGTCATTATTTAGTATGGTCAGGGCGTGAGTTGAGGTGGGCAGTCTATGTTTGTTTTTCTATGATTTGGGTATTTCTATGTTTCGGCCTAGTATGGTTCTCAATCAGAGGCAGGTGTCATTAGTTGTCTCTGATTGAGAATCATACTTAGGTAGCCTGGGTTTCACTGTGTGTTTGTGGGTGATTGTTCCTGTCTCTGTGTTTGCACCAGGTCGGGCTGTTTTTGGTTTTCCACGTTTATTTTTTTTGTAGTGTTCGTGTTTATCTTTTTTTTCTTAAACATGAGTCAATATAACCACGCTGCATTTTGGTCCGCCTCTCCTTCAAGTAAAGAAAACCGTTACAATCAGAAAGAAATATCCAAATGCGCAATGTCAGAGTCTGGATTCTAAATATGTACTGTATGTATGTATGTATGTATGTATGTATGTATATATGTAATTTATATATGTTTGTGGGTGTATTGATGTCTTTGTATGGTGTGTATAAAAAAATATATTGTGTGTGTGTGTGTGTGTGTGTGTGTGTGTGTGTGTGTGTGTGTGTGTGTGAATGGTGTGTAGAGAACGTGTGTACAGCAGTAATTATATAGGATGAGCCATGAATAGAATACAGTATATACATGTGAAGTTGGTAAAACAGTATGTAAACATTATTAAAGTGACCAGTGTTCAATGACTATGTACATAGGGCAGCAGTCTCTAATGTTCCTGGTAGAGTACCGGGTGGTAGCCGACTAGCACAGTTGAGTAAGGTTCTGGGCAGGGTACTGGGCGAAGGCCTGCTTGTGATGACTGTTTATCAGTCTAGTTGCCTGGAGATAGAAGCTGTTTATCAGTCTCTTGGTCCCAGTGAGATGGAATGTTTGAAAGATAATAGAAAATCACTATTCTAGTCCTATTTATGTATTAGAATCCACATCACTGGTTTTCACAAGCACGGAGAGTGAGACAAGCATGCCCAGATTCACATTCATGTCTCACCCAACCACAGGTTGTTTTGAATGAGCGTTCATTTGAGAAGCTGGAGAGTCATGTTTGTTTCCAAACACGGTGCATTGTGAGTGTGATACCTGACACCAGCATGCCACCTGAGCAAATACAGAGGGAGGGAGGAAGGCCCAGCTGCTGATCTGTCTTCTCCTGTCTACCTGACTGGTCACGCACACACCTGGCTGGTCACACACACCTCAACGAGCCTCAGCCCCTGTCTGTCACAGCAGTCACACTGGCTGTCTGATGGGAGTGGGCAAGTCAGATGCTTTCCCACGGCCCCCCTGACGCTATGCCATGCTGCCACTGGCCTGCACTCCACTCAACATGGGATTTTATTCCCAGGACAGCTTCCACCTTAGATCTGGGTTCAGACAGTATTTGACACCAGGCGAACATCAGCGATTGAGGCTCAACCGAGGTACTGATTGACTCTGGGTAGTCCTCAGTAGTCAATAAGTCTCAAAAAGATTGGATCGAAGAGTAGGCGTACTAGCTAAAGGGTGATAACTCCAGAGTTAGCCTGCCAGGTGCTGTTAACCTGGAGTCTGATACTATCGTGGACATCTAATCATCCCCCAGTTTAGAACTGGCTGATTCAGCCCTCACCTCTCCACTGGCACATACACCCCAGGTCGTTGTTTTAAAAGAGAATGTGTTACCTGGTGAGACTAAAGGTCAAATAAATCACATTTTGGGCATCTAGATGAACAGTCTGCCACATGGGGTATTACCCTTTGTTGAAACACCAAGAGGTCATTTGTTGGACACCTATTCCAAACTAAATTCTTTGGATTGAAAATTGGTTATTAATTATATTGATGCTGATATTTTTGTATCAGTTTATTACATTTTATTTGACACTAGCTAGAAAAATATATTATGGTTGTTTGAAGAGGATCTTTAATTAGCAAAAACAATTACATTCATCCTTTCATGTTGCATGAAATGTTGTCAAGCTCACTAGGGAATTACGGGTATGTGGAAGTGTATCTTATTGTGAGAAAGCTACATTAAATATACAACAAGTGCTTGAGGAAATTCATTGATTGACAGATGGCTGTCACATTATATGAGAATGATAAGTGACTTTATTCTGAGAGACAACTTCCTCTTGACAGTGACCCAACCTTTGACCCTTGACCTGACTCTTGTTCCTCCGCTGGTTCACAAGGGCCATTCTCTACAGGTGCGGGACAAAGAGCAAGACAAGGGAGGTACTAAGTGGCCACAGATTTATTGTTATCTCCCTAAACTACATCCTAAAGCTGAGGTGAAGAG
Source organism: Oncorhynchus masou masou (assembly GCF_036934945.1). Classification (NCBI taxonomy): domain Eukaryota; kingdom Metazoa; phylum Chordata; class Actinopteri; order Salmoniformes; family Salmonidae; genus Oncorhynchus; species Oncorhynchus masou. The sequence goes on from NC_088232.1 coordinate 24,765,137, forward strand.
GCAGACATGTAGCTCTTGGGACTGGTATAGTTTCTGCTGCTGTCTTGTGGCCTTCCCTTGGACATCAGTATGACTGGGGAACAGAAGACTGGACATGGGAGGGAATAGGGCATGGGCGCCTGACTTTGTCTGAAAGTGGGGGTGGGGGAGTCTGGGGGACCTCCCCCACAAAAACATTGCTATTTTGAAAGTGGGGGTGCAGCTGCTCCATTTGCTCCATTGCTAAGGTGGCTATGGACTAGAGGACAGACTGGGAAACAGGGAGAGAAGTAGAAGTATGAGATAATCAGCCCTCTCTACTCCATTCATCTCTCAAAGATGACTCTCGGCTACCTGGCTTTGATTAATGAAAAATTCTGGTATCTTATAGTTATAGAAAATCAACCTTTTTCTTAGTAAGTAAATAAATCATTGACGTTATGGTGAGTTATATTTGTGATGTTCAGATCATTTAATTATCACTTAGTTAAAAAACAGTAATCCAAAGATGCACTTTTGATATCATATCAAAAATGTAACTTGGTCCTAGTAAGTAAATCAATCACTGACATTATAATGAGTTATATTTGTTATGTTCAGATTACTTAATTATCACTTAGCTACAAAACAGTTGTAAAAAAACGCTAAATGTGAAAACCCTGATTAAGTGTTCCTCAACTAACAATGTGCACCAGCCCACTCTTCGTTTTATAAATGCTATTTTTCGGATTGTAATTACATGGTAAATAAATAGCCACAATATTGCCTTTGGACCAACCTTGAATTCAATCAAACGTGTTTACTGCTCCACAACGTTGATCATTACTAAATAGCATTTGATCAGGGGGACTGCCCAGTCAAAAGTGGACTGCAACCCCCCCCCCCCCCCCCAAACCCATATAGGGCGTGAGCATAATAAATAAATAATCACAATAATTTCATTCTTCCCAGTCCAACTTGATTGTTCACTTCCTTCCTGTTGGTTTATAATGATTAATAGCAGCTTAGCCCTGGAAGGAGGGCCCTCTTTCTCTTTACATGAGAGCTGCTGGAGAAGGAATTAATATGCGTTCTCTCCACTCAGCCAGAGCAGCACAGTGCGTGGTAGAGGAACGGCATGATTACGGTATGCTATCAACAAAATTTGTTGTTTCATTTGAGCATATCCCCCAGCATGCTAGAAGCAACATAACAACTCTGCTTTTGTTTACCGAATGCTTCATTATGTGGAGACAAGCTTGAGGTTCCAAACACCTGCTACTACCCAAATCACATATTCAATTATTATGCTTGTTTAAGATTATCCAAATATTTTGTCCACTTACCATGAACAAAAACAGTACTAAAGTGATTACAGGGCTGCTGTGGAGTCAAGTTTCTTTCTGCCGGAGTGCAGCAGGGCTCAGAGAGGAGAGAAGGCAGCAGCATGGACGGGGGGAAATTGACTCACGTATTCTCAGAGGTCATCCAGATAGGTCAAGGGTCGCGAACTGTGGTCATTATTCACCCTCAGAGTACTTTGATGAGTAACATGACCCTTTGTAGACGGGTTTGCAGATAATTGGTCCGAACAAAATGCTGTGATTATGTTAAGCCTCGTTGCCAGGGATGACATTTTGATAGAAACTCTTTCGGTGGGGAAGTGAACTACAGTACTCGTATTAAGTACTTACTTAATATTACTTTTCGAATCAATCAGAGAATATTAATAATATGTCATGTAAAACCACCACCTGCCCCTATCAGAAGGCTCATTGTTGTCACAGAACTGTGCAAACTTCTTGTAATGAAATTCCATGTTTTTCATTCATTTCATGGCAAGAGATTGTCCTCACCATGTACATGTAGATATAGTGCCCCATTTGCTTGTTGACAAATGAAAAAGTACAGCATGAATAGCGCTCACTTATAGTCAGTAGGTTCCTGTTATTATAAACCTACACTTGTAAAGAACCAAATCTCTTTTTTCGATGGAAAAAATCATTTTAAGTTGAGTGTATTTTTCTTCTGAGGTATAGTGGTTATTTGGTCATTGTGTTGGTGTCAGGCAGTTGACATATTTCTAATACAGGGGTTGGTGGCGCAGGTGAGGCAGCCTGCCAATGCAAAGAGATCTCTAATTCCCTCCTCGGCTGGAGATTGAGTTTTGCCAGCCAGCCCAGCAGCAAGGCCAGGGAGGGGGAGGTGGAAGGGCAGAGTCAAACACACAGAGTCAAGGAAGCTGCTTGTCAACCTCCTTCTTTCATCGAATGGGTGGAGTTAATCAGGAAGGGGAACAGAGACATCATGCCTGGGCCTAGGGTTACTGTACCTCGATGGCAGGAGTTATGTCCCAAATGGCACCCTAATTCCCTTCACAGTGCCCTGTGGGCCCTGACCACAGTAGTGCACCATGTAGGAAATAGGGTGCCATTTGGGAAGCACCCAGTGTATTTTCGGTGGCCATTCATTACTCACTAGTGGTGGTGGTAGAGGGACTGTTGAATATGGCCAGGGTTGCCTTGTGAGCTTTGACTGATATTGTGCGTGCAGAAATGGGTGTGGGAGGGGTGAGTGGAGGTAGGGGTGCGGCTGGGTAAGAGGGGCAGGTTTGTGATGGGAACTCCACTTAAGATCTGAATTGCCTTCTCCACTCCAATCAGCTTGGTGGAAGTTAAATGAAGTGCCTTTCCTTGTCCTCCCCTTCACACTTCCTCCCCGTCTGCAAAGAGAGACTCCTGCGGGAGTCTGACAGCCGCACAATCACTTGTCCTTTCACCACTGCTCCTACTTTAGCTTAACATAGAAAGGCATGCGTTGGTTTTTACACATGCTATAGCAATTAGACCGAGGGGAAATATTTGAAAGAGACAAAGCTAGCGTCTTGGATTTAGCCATGCAGGTGTTTCAGAATCAGGAGGACAGGCTAGGATCAAATGTGGGAAACATTTATCTGTTTTGTCTTTTCTTTGCTCTGTCAATCATAACAGACTATGAAACTGGTTAATTAGACAAGAGTAAGGTGTAATATGGGTTGTACCCCCACTCTGGGTTGTAATTCTGGGTTCAAACTCACGGTTCTATCCCCATTGAGCATTCAAATTCTCGGTTCTAACCCCACTCTACGCTTTCTATTCAACATATTTCACATGGAAGATGCGTATGTTATTTGTGAACAACCATACCCCCACTAATCACTCTATAACTGTGTGTATATCAATTATGCAGTAGTCATAAACTAGAGGCAGATAAACATTATGCCAGATAATGTCTCGGACTTAAATAAACAATCAGAGAAAAGAATTGGTTTGTGTGGAGAGTTCTTCTCTGTGACTTGTTGTTCTGTTAGATTACAGGAATCTCATTCCCCATTAGAAGATAGGGAGAGAGAAAAAAAAACGTTCAATTAATTAAGCAAATGTTCACTCACACATGAACATTGTACAATAACATGTAAATACATTGGCGGACACAATAGATAACTTGTGCAATATGAGTGTAAGAACACGAGGGGCCTGGGTGAAGTATTTGTTTAAAAGAATAGAGGAATGGGAGAGAAAAAACTGATGCAGCAATTAGGAGCCTATTGCTGCAGCAGTGGAGACATGACAGGAGTGGATGACAGTGGCTTTCACCCTCACACCCCCTTGTCTCCTACATGAGTCCCTTAACAATTCCTGTCAGGAACACTCTTTGAGAAGTGCTTGCACTAGACAATGGCTCTTCACCCTTATTTTGTGCTCTAAGTAGTACTGCAGAATGCTGGAAGGAGCTGAAAACAGGCCGTAATGTGAGAAAGACGGGCAGCCATTGTGGAAAGTGTGAAAACCAGAAGGACCCTTTTCAGAGACTCGCCTGAAAGTGCTATGAAGACCTTTAGTCCTTTGCTCTCCCTGAATCCCCAATTAGACAAACATTAACATCAATTAAGCCTTTATACGACACAGGTTCCATATAATTACCTTAATGGGTTGACGCTTTCTTTAGCGGCAATTTCTTAAACAAACTTGAGCCTTTGTGTGACGGGCTAAGAAAATGTTCAGCAGGGAGTATTTGCTTTTGTCAGGCTTTCTAAGGAGCGAGCTGAATTGTTCTATTTAACAACAAACACCTTCAGAGAGGACCCTCGAGCAGCCCCAGTTCCCACCACATCACACTGCACTCTTCCAAGCCGATTATCCATCCCCGCAAGACACATGTAGTGAGGGCTAGGATACAAAAGGCCTCAGTAAGTCTGGCCAAGGCTATGCATGGAGGCAGACAGGGCCCAGAGAGAGAGAAAGAGCGAGAGCTTTCTAGTTAATGTCCAAAAAGAGCCAGATCCACTCCCTGTCCAAGAAACAAAATTAGAGGGGAGAATTAGAAAAACAGGATCTGGTTTATAAACAAGGCAAATCCTCTACTGGTAAATTGTAAAGGAGCCATCACTAATTAAACAAGGACCGGCTGCTTCCATTCCTCTCCTCCTGCCCCTGTTCTGACACCTCTCTCCTCTGGCATCTGCACCAAGGCCTCTTCTTTTACTTACACAGCAAAGCACAGCCACGGGGCCCCAACATACAAAGCACTGGCTGGTTGTTGTTTACACATGAAAATGAAATTATTTGACTTTTAGTTGTATATTCTTTCTGGTTTTTCAAGAAAATCGGATTCTTCATAGAGCAAGCATTAATAGACTTCTAACATTTCTCCTGAGGAAGATGTCACTTCAACTTCAAAACGATTTACATATACTGAGTATAAAAAAACATTAAGAACACCTGCTATTTTGGTGATACAGAGTGACCAGGTGAATCCAGGTTGAAACTAGGATCCCTTATTGATGTCACCTTTTAAATCCACTTCAATCCCTGTAGATGAAGGGGAGGAGGCAGATTAAAGAAGGATTTTTAAGCCTGTAGACAATTGAGACATGGGTTGTATATGTTTGCCATTCAGAGGGTGAATGGGCAAGGAAAAAGATTTAAGTGACTTTGAACGGGATATGGTAGTAGGTGCCAGGCACGTGGGTTTGTGTCAAGAATTGCAACGCTGCTGGGTTTTTCACGCTCAACAGTTTCCCGTGTATATCAAGAATAGTCCACCACCCAAAGGGACATCCAGCCAGTTTGACACAACCTTGGGAAGCATTGGAGTCAACATGGGCCAGTATCCCTGTGGAACGCTTTTGACACCTTGAAGAGTACATTGAGGCTTTTCATGTACAGATTCTAATAAAGAAAGAAAGACCTTCCCACCACAGAACCGAGAGTAGCATTGACTCTGTAGTCGTAGCCTACCTTTTTTTCAAGTTTATTCCATGCGCTACTACATCAGTTGGTAATGATTAACACATAACAGTGAACCACTAGTATTTACAATGTATCTTGTAAAATCAAAGTGGACCTAAAATTGCTTTGTGGGCCAACAGAACAATATTATAACTGACCGTCAGAGACAGAATGAACTCTAGGGGGCAGTAGCTCTTCAAGACCATGCTGAATTTCTGCCTATTATAGGCCCAGCCGTGGCCAGACTACCATACCACTACCAGAGCTGTAGCAAGCCAGGCCATCAAACCTCAGGGTCCCATTGGCTTGTCAGTTCTAATGAAGTGTTTGTGTGCTCAGGGCAACAGGTGCCTGGCTGTGTGATTTGGAATAGGCATGGGAAGATAGATCGAGAGGGGTAGATGTCTTCTACCTGTAAAAACTATCAGCTTGAGCACACTGTAGAGTTTAAAGTCCCACTCCAGCTATTTCTGAACTTTTCCGGTTGAAAAAATATATTCCAAGTAAAAATACAGTGAAGCACAAATGCTTAAGGGTCAACAAAATAAGTTTTGAGCAAAAACAATTTTTTTCTGACACAATTGCGAAATTCAAGTTTTTGGCAATACAAGGAGTTGGTCTGATGGAGCTCTCTGATGTCCCCCCCCCCCCCCCCTAGCGGAACAATAGAGGAGTAATTGAGGACAAAAGAGGAAAGACCCACACCCCCACTTGTGCCATGTCAGAGGACACCTGGACCACCTATTGAGATGTGACTTTTGTTAAGTCAATCAGGTGATAAATGAGGTTCTAGGCTGGAGTGGGTCTTATATGCCAACGGTTCTGATTATAGTGATAATACATTGTTGACTTGAATCGGGCTGACTGCAGAGGAGCTAGCCAGCTTATTTTATATACTGTATATTGCATGGAGGAACGAGTACATATTTCACAGGGATCCTGTCTCACTCTCTAAAACAAGAGAGTGGAGACAGATCCATGAATGTCGGGTTAGTGGATCAAAAGTAAGCTAGGAGGTTTGTTTTTACAAGGTGCCATTTAAACGTTTTACTGCAGTGGGCTAAATCAGGGTCACACAGAGTGTTTCTTGGTAGTCTTAAACAAGGCTACTTTGAAACCCAAGTATGCACCTCACACACATGGTTCTGGGCTTAAAAAGAGATGACACCTGTACCATGTCAGATATAGAGATGAAATGTATTACATTTTGAGTTTGCATCCCAATATTACATTTTGAGTTTGCATCCCAATATTACATTTTGAGTTTGCATCCCAATATTACATTTTGAGTTTGCATCCCAATATTACACTTTATATACATCACAGAAGACTGAAATATAACAAAACCGTTTGACATAGAAACACCAGATTTGTGTTAAAAAGATTTTTTTGAATGAATTATGAAAAAGATGAATAACGTTCCACCCATGAGGCCACGAGGTCTGCAGGAGAGGCTACAACATGTTTATATGTGCAGCTCCAAAATAACCAATTATGATGTGCGCCGCGGCTACGCACTGCTCCTATTAATGACAAGACACAGCACTTCAATTAATACTCCAACACAAAACCTTCAGATTTTTAATTATGCTGAGGTGACATTTTTACTTCCATGGTTTCAACTCAAATTCTAAAAGACTACTTCCTAGAACAAACAAGAAGCCACATTTTGTGAGATGAATGTGTTAGTGCTGCAATCTGCACAAGGGAAAATAGCGCCACTGTTCGCCCCCAGCACATTTGTGGTTGTTTTTGTTTTGTGGACCAAACAGAGGAGAGGAGAGGAGCACACAGCACCGAGTTAAAGCAAAAAGTTGCAGTACATTGTTGTTCTATTGTGACTGAAATTACTTGCCAAAAACATCAACGTCCGTTGTTACAAGAAACTTCTTTGTTGTTGTAATATCGCAAACAGACGTGGCAGTTTCCCCATTACGGATTCCAGCTTTAAAAGCAGATATGTTCAGTATAACCAATCTGTATTTTGATTACAACTCCATAATCCCAGAGGGGTAGCTGCATGGAGGATGGACCTAATCTTCAGAGTGCATGGCTTGTGTGTCTTTATTTTCACTTTCGTGTGGTTATGTTGTCAGCTTTAGCCATCATTGATGGATTAGAGCAAATATTTAATCTTCCAAAAGCACTCTTGGGCAAAACAAATATCTTGTGGTTTAGGGACGATGTAAACGGATTCATAAAATCACTTCCTCGTGGCAAGTGATTCATGAAATCCCCTTATAAGAGTCTTAGTCCTCAGGGTGAACGATGTATAGCTGAGAAAACCAGCCAGGTCACCCGTGATACAAGTCCGTTTTAAACGTCCATCCGTGTCTGAGGACGTCAGGAGATTATATTGGAACTGGCCACTAGGGGCAACAGTGAGCTCTGTTACCAGCATTTGCCTCTGGTACCAAAGGTTGCCTGTTCGAATCCAGCGATAGAAAGTTGTTTTTGAGATTTATTTTATGCCTATCCCAAACCTTAACCCATCCGGAGTTAATGGCTAACTTTAAAAACTTTGAAATTTGACGTTTGCAACAACTTAGAAATGTGACATTTGAGAAACATGGATGAACGTCTAATTCTGACAGTGATGAATGAAATATAATAACCATTTAAGATACTAATAAACAGAAGGATACAATTATCAATTACCTCAAAATCAGTTAATTTATGTCTTTCTATTGAGTTCCAATGGAATTATATATAAAAAGTATATAAAACTGGCATATCTCAGAGAAATAAAATAACTTGCTTTCAAAATACCGGAGCCCTGAGTAACTTACATTGATTATGTTTAATATGACTTATGCCTCCTTAGACGCAGCTGGATATTTACCAACACAATTCCAGGTAAGTACCTTGTTGAAGGACTGAAAATTGCTGAGAGAGAGAGAGGATTTAGCACTAACAACTCTGTTTACATTTGGCCTTCTCAGTCTCTTGATGAGGTTGATGAGGAATATTTATAGAGCCTCTTTGATTTTCTGGAGGTGACATGTTATTCACTTTAGTCAACATATGCCTGTTGAAAACATGAATGTTTTTTTTAACCTTTATTTAACTAGGCAAGTCAGTTAATAACATATTCTTATTTTCAATGACAACCTAAGAACAGTGGGTTAACCGCCTTGTTCAGGGGCAGAATGACAGATTTGTACCTTGTCAGCTCGGGGATTCAATCTTGCAACCTTTCGGTTACTCGTCCGACTCTCTAACCCCTAGGCTACCCTGCCACCCCATATGATGGGTGATATGAATATAGCAAGTCACCTCAACAAAGAGGGAATCTAGCTTACTTTTAAAGAGTTTGAGAACAACAACAATTCAACAAACAACCATTAAAAAATACAAAATAATCCATCCAAATCTCCATATTATTATCCATGTATATTAGAAACTGAAATAAGAGTGTATATGGGTGATGTCGATATACACTACTGTACATTAATGAAGATCTTATATTGACTTGCTTGTGATTGTTTGTGTCCCTATAGCAGCTGCATGGCCGTTTATTGTGACCACTCATAGTATGGTACTGTTAAAAGCATCAATACGTTTATCCTACATTGTACTTCCTTCTATTTGATCACCAACAAACAAAACTGCAGCCTACAGCCCTGCAGTAAATCAAATATCTGCAACGGCATATCCCAAGCATTCATCATTTACTGGGAAGCAAATGTACTGACTAACTGGTCTGAAATTAATCAGAACTGGATTTGACGTGCCCTTTGATCTAATTAGTTTGAAGTGAATTAGAATGAATGCAGTTGTAAGATATTTCCCCGTGTAATCAACACGTTGCCTAGATAATTCTATTTTGAGAATAATTAGCTACAGTAGTCGACTGTCTTTATCTAATGGATTCGCCTGGCTGTTTTCTTTGCTGTGCTGGTGGAACCATGAGGATCGGAGCCGTTTCCACCCTAACAGGGAAGAGTCTTGATGTCGCCATGTCAATGAAGTAATACCATGGCAAAGTAGCAACGTTGGTGCAACCACTGCATCACAGCTTGTACAGGCTCAATTATTTTGTGTAGACATTCTGTTGCCATTGTGATTATTTTCAAGATCATAGAAATGGATGCCTAAAATAATATGGATAAAAATGAAATGACAAATTTGTGCTTTAAAAATAAAAAGTTCTGGTCTTAATAAATGTTCTATATGGAAAAAAAAGGAGGGGGACATCTTAGTTCTTAGTAGAAGTAAGAACAGTAATAATGCAGTAATGAAAGTTGGAACATTATTCTAAAACGAAATAATCTTGTGTCTCTGATCTGAACCCCGTCCAGAGAAGTAGGGTTAGAACAGAAAGCTGAGCTAACTCCTAAAAGTCACTCGCTATGTATTAGTCTCTTTCCACTTGTAATCTGCAACATGCCTCACAAATGTTTCACAGCGATTTCATCTGGACGGATAATGCCACTTGTGTTCAGGTTAGAAGTAGTGCTTGAGATTGGAATTACATGGGGATGAAACAATCCTTGTTCTGTGCCCCCCCCCCCCCAGAGGAGCAAGTTACTGAAGCTACTTAACGACTTAAAAAGGCTTAATGAATTCATCAGCAAGATAAGTAAATTGTGGAAGCGAACTGATATTTTATAGAAATACAAAGAAAGGGACTGTCTTCTAGAAGACCATTATCCAAGATGTTATTTCCTCTTATTGAGGGTATTTTGGGGATATCTTCAAATATCTTATATCTTCAAATCTAGGGCAAAAGAACTTCAACTAGTGCAAAATGTTGCATTATTGAACATGCATTTTGTTCAATCATTCATGTACCTACATTTAAAAAATAAATATACTGTACAAATGATCATAAATGGTTTATGGTCAATGTTATTAAACAATCTTACAACATATTCATACATTTTTTCCCTCATGTGAGGACCAAGATTTGAATCTAGAGCATTAGGCATTGCTCAAACCGAAACCACGCATCATCTTGTATATGACAAGAACATGATTTATGTTGCTCTCCTCTATCAATAAATGTGTTATTCCTCACAGACATAAATAAAGACTCATAAAACTGGTTCAAGTTTGATGAGCAAAATAGACACATTAACACAATCTGTCATATCCTTAAATAGTCGCCACCGATGATTTGCCAACATAGCCTGGGAGACCAGAGTTTTGCACTGAGACTGACTAGAGCATCATGGTGCCTCCTTCTTTAGGAAGTGTTCAACATGGCACCTTCTCGATCTCCATTCTCACTCTCTCCTCCTCGTCACCTGAACTGTCTGAGGCCTGTCTGTCAATCTGGAGAGAAGAGGAGGGGTGGAAGGAGGATGATATGAAAGAAAACATTCCATTTCTGTTTTGTGCGTTGAGAGGTTGAAGATATAGCACCCCAGTGGTGCTGCCAGCAAAAAGAGAAGAAGAAGGATGCAATGTGGTGTTTTCTGCACATCTATCATCCCTATCCCCACCCTGGAAGGTAACGACAAGCCTCCTTTTCTGCTCCCAAAGAGCAGATTGACTCCACGTGCCCCCCTCATGAATGAAACCTCAACCCCGAGCAGATGTCAGAGGAGAGGGAGATGCCAGCCAGAGATGGGCCAGGCAGGCCAGAGCCACTGTGGGCCGCTGAGCCACAGAGCAGATCGGGAGGTGTGAGGCTTTGTATCAGACCCAAAGCTAAAGGACCAGGCTCAGCAGGTATTTTAGCACATCCATTTGATGTCTTTAGTCTTCAGGAAAATGGCTGGAGGGAGCTGGTGGAGGAAGGGGGATGATTGTTTTTTTTTAGATCCCCCCCACTATCGCAGGTCCGTTTACCCTATGTTTACTGATGTACTCCAGGATGTTGGAGTCTGGAGAGTAGTTCAACCGTCATGTCAAAACTATGGTCCGTTTTCAGACAGAATCGGGTGGAGTGACTGACTGAGAGATCATGGCTGAGAGTTACTGGGAGGTTAAGAAACCATGGGTTTCCCGAGCATGGCTGTATGGAAGGGAGGGAGGGAGAAGCTGAGAGGGCCGATGCTTAATGGTTATAGCCTTGTGAATAAACAACCCTGGGTGCTTACGTATCCCTGTAGAGCAGCTGGCTCGTGCTTCTCCAAACATTCCGCATCGGCCAAAACTTACACCATCTTAGATACCCTTAAGAAAATAAATCCTCAAAGCATTTATTAAAATAGACACAATGTTAATCACTAATGACGCTCTTTATTTATTAAGTATGTGTTACTATCACAACATCCTTGAGGGCTTCAGCCCACTCAAGCTGCTAGGTTTCCTGCAGGGCCGGAATAAAACAAAGACTCTCTCTCTCTCAGCTGTTGGAAGATACCTGCACAAGCTGTGATTGAAAAGAGTTTACATTTTTGTTTGATTTACTACGACATGATCAAAGTATCAATACATGTTGAAGAGAAATTTATACACCGTTTTAGAAGGGTCAGATTAGTTCATTTATATACATTTTAGAATAACAGACTGTTCATTATTACAGAAAAAAAGAATAATACATAACTTTAGTCCCTGTTTGTCTTATCGGGGCGAGTGAGAAAACACTTGACAGACTCTTTGTATACAATATTTCACCTCCAGTGTATATTTTTAATGGTGCAAGAGAACTAAACTTTACTGAAGCTGTGTGTGTGTGTGTGTGTGTGTGTGTGTGTGTGTGTGTGTGTGTGTGTGTGTGTGTGTGTGTGTGTGTGTGTGTGTGTGTGTGTGTGTGTGTGTGTGTGTGTGTGTGTGTGTGTGTCTGAGCCCAGATGAAGAGTAGTAGTAACGTACCACCCGAGGTGATCTTTCCCAGACAATACCTATCCATATCACTTCCCTAGCAATGTGTTGGGAGCACAGATGGTTTAGGATCTACTTCTCTGCCAAGCAGATGGACCTACGATGTACTTCAATGGTCACAATTATCACACATACCGATTAAAAAGCAGTACAGGATATCTGAGAATCACAATCATTACTGATACTGGCCATAGTCCAAGCTGGGTGACCTCAATCATTCCAAAGTGTATGTTAAGGGTAATTGAGAGGACATGTCAATATATGAGTGCCATTTGATTTTCTCTCTTAGCTTTTTAGAGTTGTTCTAGATAGTCCGTCTAGCATCATAGACATTCAAAACAATGTGTTTTTATATGTCCCAGTTCCAGTACTATTCAAAAAGATGTTGTTTACACATTTTTGTGGGCTTAAATCAAGCTCCATTTTAGAAATTGTAGTAAAAAAGAAAGGCAGGCATGACTGCTGGTAATCCGTCTGTTTTAAGTGTTGAGTTTTCAGGGCCATTCTTTCTCTCAGTGAGAAACTCTATCTAAGCCAATTCCATCCGTCAGTGCAACCTTCCTCCATACTAATCCACTTCCCAGGGGAAAAATCTGGAGCAATAGCGAAAAAGAGATTTAGACACCGTTTACTTTGAAAGAGGTTAGCAACAGCATCACCACCCACAAAAGGTAGAACAACAGTCAAACCACAACTCCTTTCAATTGCTCCACAATCCAGAAATAGTTCTCTTACCGCACCGGATATACCAATATATATATAAATATATATTTCTGTTATGTTTGGGTCTCCAGCATCTTTAAGTGTAAACAGCACCCAAAGTCATGTAAACACCATAGTGTTTTAACAGAGCGTGGCCGGGCTAGGGGATAATTTGACTCTGTTGATGGACAAGCTCCAAATGGGAGAAACCTGAGAGAAATCAGGAGGCTTTGCTTTTCACAATGATACATCACCCTAATAAATGGAAATGTTTTTGAGTAGATGGTTTCCTGTGGTCATTTTGAGAATCCTTAAATCATATTTACTTCTGTAATTATGTCATTTTAATTTCAAAGAGGGTAATGTTGTGTAAGAGAGTGATTTTCAGTGCCATAGATCACATCTGTTTTACTCTCCTATAAGTTATAATGTGATTTGAAGTTTAGAGAAGTGCTTTATAATAGCTTCAAAAAAAATAGTATACACTGTAGTTATAGGCTGCGTTTACACAGGTAGCCCAATTCTGATCTTTTCCCCAATTATTGTTATTTTTCTTTGTAAATGCAGCCATCGAGACTTAGTCTTTAAATTTGGTTTCTGGGGTTACTGGCAACACATTTTCATTTTCCAAATCAGCAGCATAACAGACAGCGAACGATTTCAGATGTAACTCCAGTCGAAGTAATTAACGAACCGCCTACTGTTTGCCTTAAATAAAGGAGGCCAAAAATGATATTGACAGCCGCAGTCTCTCGCTGGGAAGTGAGAGACAAAAAAAATGTCATTGTGGTAATGTTTTGATCATGACTTACTGGGAACTGTTCTGAACATGAAAAGGGTTGATGGATTGATGGAGGACTGCAGCAACGCATAAAGATCAAACCCCCGTTGTTGCTCCACAGAAACCCGGGCCAACTGAATCACCATTGATCACTTCTCCTCACAACAACCTTTCCAGGAACTGCGTAGCACTTTTTCTTGGTAACGACGATTTAAATGTATTAATCAAAAGACGACCTGAAAAAGATAGCTGAGGATCAATATGGAATACACTTTAATTACCGTAATACATTATTTGGATCGTCCCCAACATGTGATAGATGCTCAAACTATCAAATGCCACTCGGCTATCGGTGGCTATCTAAATGAAGTGTTATCTTCATTATTTATTCAGTCAGTCGAATTATGTGGCTCAGGGGTCTGCCTTCCTTTACAGTACTTTAAACCCATACATAGACATGACACTTTAGTCTCTGTCCATGTTTCAAGGGTATGTACAGATATAAGATCTTAATTTGAGCCAGTTTGCTATAGCGGGAAAATAATCCTGCAGCAACCGAAAATGTGAATTATTATGTAGATTATAATTAATGGATATTTTTGTCAGGGTTGATACATTTTTCGAAAAAGGAAAAATCTAGTCAAAGTGGAAATGACAAACTTCAGAAACCTTTTTAAGACCTCAGATACACGACACATTTCAAATGTCATGCATTGCAAGAAGGTTATCCTGTAACAGGGTGATCAAATTAAGCTCCTACATCTGTAGCTGGGCCAGTAGGCTTTCTGCAGTAGTCTCTGAAAGGCAGGCATCTGGCGCTGTGTAATTAGAGCTCTGTAATTACCAGTATGCCATTTCAAATGTCCAGTGAATCCCTGCATTATTATCAAAAAGTAACAACACAGAGAGCCAGTTGCAGAGGTCACTGTGCAATTAAAAGAGAGTGTGAGGACAAGGTTGGCTAAATCAAAGTGCTATTAATGACAGGGACCAGAGAAACTTTGCTGATCTTTTTTTTTTGCTCTTAATCAGACTTTTTATCAGCAAAAGTGAAATAGGAAGGCTATACATAAATCAGAGTTAAACTATTTATGTAGGTGTGAAATTACCAAACAGAACATGTAGTCATGGGAAATTAATTAGTTACCCGTGCAACCTGTTAGTTACTCGTTAACAATATGACTGAGTTTGGATAACGTACATGGACCATGATTTTTTTTAAAGTAATTTTTCCTGACTGCTCATTGACACCTATTCTAATACTTTGCTATGGCTGTTGTGTACATTTTAAATGTCTCTTACAGAAAAGGCTCTTACACAAACTAGCTGTCGTAGATGGAAGGTATCTAACATCTAAGTGCAGAGAGGCAACGTCCTGAGGGCAGCTAGCTAAAAACTTCCTCTCCAGGGCCTTGGCTGGTTCACCACACCCGGTAGCACCCCACTGTTCTATTATACCCAAGTATTCTCATCCCTGCCCTGGGCCTTCCTCTCCCTTTGGAGCCCTTACAACGGAGACCCAGCATGGAAATAGTCCTCTCCTTGGGACCTGAATGTCCAGGACCTCACCAACATTGTCAAAGAGAATTTGTTCTCAGTGACTTACCTGGCTAAATTAAGGTGAAATACACATTCCTTCCTGTCTGGTTGACATGGGCTGTCATAGAAAAAGTGTACGAGGAGGACTGGAATGTTATCACGGCGATGTCACCCCTGTCATTCATCAAGCTCAAGACTCTGATTCTGATTGGTTCATTTTGATTCAGATAATTACTTGAGCTCTCCAGTTGTTTTAAACAAAATATCTTAGGACCATATTAGTATTTCCCCCCATTAATCAATTACAGTTGTTTGTAAGGAAGGGGTGAGGTAGCCAGGTTAGACTACAGGTATGAATGGCAGTGAATGGGTGCAGTGGGAAAGGAAACAAAACGAAAGGAGGGAAAGGAAAGCAGCTAGGTATGCAGCCTGCAGTGGGAAAGAAAGGAAAGGAAATGAAGGAAAAGGAAGGGAAGGAAAGAAAGGGATAGGAACGAGGTATGCTGCCTTCAGAGAGAGGGACTCTGTGGGAAGCTCTGTGAGGAACAGCACTCCTGGTCACCAGATAATGGAGCTTCTGAATCTCTACCATCTGCTGTTTGTTTAATGCACACAGAAGGTCAAACGGCCAGCCACTCTTTTCTTTCTCTACTCTGTCAATGACTCTACGCGGGCGAGGAAGTGGGGGAAATCAATGATTTACTTTTTGTTCTACCTCTACCACATCATCTTTTTGTGTTTAGCTCAGTATGGCTATGAAAACAACTGTCATTGCTTTAGAGGAGTTCACACAGTGAGATAGGAGGTTCGTACTGACTGTCCGACTGACTCATGGTTGTGTGTTGGTTTGAGTTGATTGTTTCGCTCTTGCCTCTCTCCTACAAATCCTCTTGTAATCCTCCAACATCAGGAATGAAAGGGACATCAGTGTATACAGAGATGATGCTGTGGAGATTAGTCACTATGTAACTGTGCTGATTTCTGCTCAGTGCTTACTGCCACTTTATGACTGTGCACAGTCGGCTGTACTCCACATTCACCAAATCTCATTTCATAATACTTTTGTATTTAGAACAAAGACCGTAGCACGCGATTTACAACCAACACGAGGTTAGTATCTCACCTTATAATCTCTACAAACATTTTAAAAAGTTAAATAACTAAAATGCTATGGAATTTTCCATGCCTCCGTATTCCTCCTAAAGTGCTCCTAAAGGAGGATACGGGGGAGAGCAATAGGTAAATGAAGCGCACATAGAGGGACGACAGGTGAAACTAGTAGGCAGTTCGCTGTGCCATATAGATGGATGGAGCTGCGTGCCATATATCAGTTTAGATTATGTAGCTAAGTGGTATATTATAGAAAACAGATGTAGGATCTTAATTTGATCAGTCTTTTGTCTGTGAGAATTTTCCTCCTAGCAGGAAATGCAAACTTGTAATGTATTAAAGTTTTAAAAAGTCTTCTAAAGTTTTTAATTTCCACTTTAAAATGGCAGACTTGATGTATCAAACCCTACAAAAAAATCCATTAATTATAATAATGAACATTTCCTATTTCTGCAGGATTATTTTCTTGCTGAAGCAAACTGACTCAAATTAAGATCCTACTCAAATTAAGATGGCGCCGGAGAAGAAGACAGACAGCCGATTGTTTTTTTGTTTGTTTATTTGCATTGTGTGTAACTTATTTTTGAAAACTTAATGTGTACATAATGTTGCCTCTACCGTCTCTCATGACCAAAAATAACTTCTAGACATCAGGACTGAACATACTCACCATGGACTAGCAGAATCCTATTTTTCCTTTCACGACTCAAAGCAAAGAATAAACTGCTTCCTCGGGAACAGGCCACAATCCCAGTGATCTGCGTGAAGAGGAAGCGGAGAAAGAGGGGCCGAAGGGCGGGCTGCCTTATGAATAAACCCCCACTTCCCTCCATTCTGCAAGCAAACGTGCAATCTTTGGGGAATAATATTGACGAGTTACGCGGAAGATTAAACTGCCATCGGGACATTAAAAACTGTAACATCTTATGCTTCATGGAGTCGTGGCTGAACAACGACAATATCAACATACAGCTGGCTGGTTACACGATGTACCGGCAGGATAGAACAGCGGCATCTGGTAAGACAAGGGGCAGCAGACTATGTATTTTTGTAAATAGCAAATGGTGCACGATATCTAGTCTCATGTCTCGAGCTATTGCTCGTCTGAGGTAGAGTATCTCATGATAAGCTGTAGACCACACTACCTACAGAGAGAGTTTTCATCTGTATTCTTTGTAGGTGTTTACATACCACAACAGTCAGAGGCTGGCACTAAGACAGCATTGAATGAGCTGTATTCTGCCATAAGCAAACAAGAAAACACTCACACAGAGGCGGCGCTCCTAGCACCCGGCGACTTTAATGCAGGTAAATTTAAATCCGTCTCACCAAATTACTATCAGCATGTTAAATGTGCAACCAGAGGAAAAAGAACTCTGGAGCACCTATACTCCACACACAGAGGTGCATACAAAGCTCTCCCTCACCCTCCATTTGGAAAATCTAACCATAATTCTATCCTCTTGATTCCTGCTTACAAGCCAAAATTAAAGCAGGAAGCAGCAGTGACCTGATCAATAAAAAAGTGGTCAGATAAAGCAGATGCTAAGCTACAGGACTATTTTGCTAGCGCAGACTGGAATATGTTCCGGGATTCCTCAAATGGCATTGAGGAGTACACCACATCAGTCATTGGCTTCATCAATAAGTGCATCGATGATGTCCCCACAGTGACCGTACGTACATAACCCAACCAGAACCTCCGTAGAACCATCAAACAGGCAAAGCGTCAATACAGGACTAAGATTGAATCGTACTACATCGGCTCTTACGCTTGTCGGATGTGGCAGGGCTTGCAAACCATTACAGACTACGATGGGAAGCACAGTCGAGAGCTGCCCAATGACACAAGCCTACCGGACGAGCTAAACTACTTCTATGCTTGCTTCGAGGCAAGTAACACTGAAACATGCATGAGAGCACCAACTGTCACGGAAGACTGTGTGATCACATTCTCCGCAGCCGATGTGAGTAAGACTTTTAAACAGGAGGATGAGTAATGCATCTCTTCATTCAAACTCTCAATCATGGACACTCTTATTGACAGTTGTGGCTGTTACGCGTGATGCATTGTTGTCTCTACCTTCTTGCCCTTTGTGGTGTTGTCTGTGCTCAATCATTTTTGTACCATGTTGTGTTGCTTCCATGTTGTTGTGTTGCTACCATGCTGTGTTTTCATGTGTTTCTGCCATGCTATGTGGTCGTCTTAGGTCTCTCTGTATGAAGTGTGGTGGTGTCTCTCTGTATGTAGTGTTGTGGTGTCTCTCTGTATGTAGTGTTGTGGTGTCTCTGTATGTAGTGTTGTGGTGTCTCTCTGTATGTAGTGTTGTGGTGTCTCTCTGTATGTAGTGTTTTGGTGTCTCTCTGTATGTAGTGTTGTGGTGTCTCTGTATGTAGTGCTGTGGTATCTCTCTGTATGTAGTGCTGTGGTGTCTCTCTGTATGTAGTGTTGTGGTGTCTCTCTGTATGTAGTGTTGTGGTGTCTCTGTATGTAGTGTTGTGGTGTCTCTCTGTATGTAGTGTTGTGGTGTCTCTCTGTATGTAGTGTTGTGGTGTCTCTCTGTATGTAGTGTTTTGGTGTCTCTCTGTATGTAGTGTTGTGGTGTCTCTGTATGTAGTGCTGTGGTGTCTCTCTGTATGTAGTGCTGTGGTGTCTCTCTGTATGTAGTGTTGTGGTGTCTCTGTATGTAGTGTTGTGGTGTCTCTCTGTATGTAGTGCTGTGGTATCTCTCTGTATGTAGTGCTGTGGTGTCTCTCTGTATGTAGTGTTGTGGTGTCTCTCTGTATGTAGTGTTGTGGTGTCTCTGTATGTAGTGCTGTGGTGTCTCTCTGTATGTAGTGCTGTGGTGTCTCTCTGTACGTAGTGTTGTGGTGTCTCTGTATGTAGTGTTGTGGTGTCTCTCTGTATGTAGTGTTGTGGTGTCTCTCTGTATGTAGTGCTGTGGTGTCTCTCTGTATGTAGTGTTGTGGTGTCTCTCTGTATGTAGTGTTGTGGTGTCTCTGTATGTAGTGCTGTGGTGTCTCTCTGTATGTAGTGTTGTGGTGTCTCTCTGTATGTAGTGTTGTGGTGTCTCTGTATGTAGTGCTGTGGTGTCTCTCTGTATGTAGTGGTGTCTCTCTTGTCATGATGTGTGTTTGTGTTATATTTTAATTTGTAATGTTTAATCCCAGCCCCCGTCCCCGCAGAGAAGCCTTTTGTCTTCTGGTAGGCCGTCATTGTAAATAAGAATTCGTTCTTAACTGAATTGCCTAGTTAAATTGAATAAATAAAAACACTTTGGAATTTAGGCTCGTGAGCAAGCATCTTAGCCAGGTAGCCTAGGACAACAACAAAAATAAAAGGGGTACTGTACTGTATGACAGTTAAATAAAATAAATAAAAACACTTTGGAATTTAGGCAAGCGAGCAAGCATCTTAGCCAGATAGCTTAGGACAACAAAAAATAAAAGGGGGTACTGTACTCTATGTATTGCATGAGCAATAGACTGTTTCGTCAACATGAAAGAGAAGAGGATGGCAATTGCTGTAGGGTGAGTCAACATGTTTTTCTGATTTGCACCAACAGGTACGCACGCACACACACACACACACACACACACACACACACACACACACACACGCACACAAAAATCAGAACCATGGACAGCCACATCATATTTAGCTTACATTGATTGGATCAAATCATGTTTGGTATCTTTTAGTTGTCATATTAGACTAAGCAGAGGTGATTGGATGATGTTGAATTGTTGAAGTTGAAATGGTGCTGGAATAGTGGAGGCAGTGGTAACTCTCTGTGGTTCTAAATCAATAGTTGTTTAGTGGTCCGAAAATGTCGGACACATTAACTTTCTTGACCATGCTGTAGGTAATGTAACTGTCTGTTACTGTACATGCAATATGCTTTGTGGACTTCACTGGACAGAGGTTGCTATCCGGTTTGTGATAAAACGAAGGTGTGGTTGAATTTATTCGGTGTCTTCTTATTGGCTCGGCTTTTTGGTCAATGTATCACCGTCGCAAGGTATGTGAATTAACAGGTTATAGAGCAAAAAAAATGCAATTATCACAACACATTGATTGTCATATGGGGGGGCCTTGGCTTCCCCAGTGATTTACCCACGCACCTCTACTGTATACAGGGGCAGGGGGCAGGGCGGCAGAGGGGCAGGGGGCAGGGGGCAGGGGGCAGAGGGGCAGGGGGCAGGGGGCAGGGGGCAGGGGGCAGGGGGCAGGGGGCAGGGGGCAGGGGGCAGAGGGGCAGGGGGCAGGGGACAGGGGGCAGGGGGCAGAGGGGCAGGGGGCAGGGGACAGGGGGCAGAGGGGCAGGGGGCAGGGGGCAGAGGGGCAGGGGGCAGAGGGGCAGGGGGCAGGGGGCAGGGGACAGGGGGCAGAGGGGCAGGGGGCAGGGGACAGGGGGCAGAGGGGCAGGGGGCAGGGGGCAGAGGGGCAGGGGGCAGGGGGCAGGGGGCAGAGGGGCAGGGGGCAGGGGGCAGAGGGGCAGAGGCGCAGGGGGCAGAGGGGCAGAGGGGCAGGGGGCAGGGGGCAGAGGGGCAGGGGGGCAGGGGGCAGAGGGGCAGGGGGGCAGGGGACAGAGCGGGGTCTGGGACACCACAGGACACACCGGACCTCAACAATAGATTGACTCTCCAGATAGAAAGCTACTTTAAAGGGTTGATCCCATGGGGTCAGTGGCAGAGGTGAGGAAAGCAGAGCAATCTCCTTTAATGTTGTTAATCAGTCTGGTGTCAGAGAGAGAGAGAGAGGGAGTGTGGGTAGAGACAGTCGTTTTTGGACCAATACCATGACAAATATTATAATATGAAATCATTTTAAACAGGACATGAAAATAACATCAGTGTTTCAAACCCTATCAAGAATGCTCAAACAAGGAGACTTAAAAACCCCTCATTTCAAGACTTTGATGATGAATGTAATTTACCATAGAAATCATGTGTACTGCCAAACTTTGATGAGAGTGCTGGTTCAAGTCAAGTGCGTTTCATATTTTTTTTATGTACAGCATTTGAATGAATTAATTCCCCATTCTGGGATTAAAGTGAGAGATTGCAGCAATCTGACTTCTTTGGCAAGGTCTTTACATTGAGTTGGAAGAAACAGCTCGACTAGAGAGAGAACCAGTGTAGCACTTTTCACCGCAGGTAGCAATGTAATGCAGCTGATGATTAATTTTAATTAAACACATTTTGGAAAATGATATTGAATATTTGAACCCCTGGTGTTTTAATTACTTCATTGCCTCTCAGCTTTAACAGTAAAAAGCTTTGGCTGGGTTCATGTATTGGTATATATCCTAAAAAACACAGCTGGAGAACCAAGGGGCTTCTTCGTTCATTTCTATCATTCATTTACTATTAGAATCACACACACCAAGACAAGAAGAAATATGTCAATTGAAACCACTGTGAATACTAATTTGCCACCAGACAAAAGTGTTAAACTCTCAGTTAATTGCCGACAGCCAACAGTGTACTGTGCAACGCAGCTAGTGCCATGACTGAGGAGGAGGTGGATTCAACATTATTGTTGCGTGTTGAAAACAAAACCCTTTGACTCTGACGGAGCTCCTGAGAGCTCCTGCAGGAAATGTGATAATTTCTGTTTGTGATCACGATGAGAGGTTAAGATGGGGTTACCTTGCTTGTTGTAGCTATCTGGGTTGTACTTAACTATACTGCAACTCGGGTTACACCTTGATGACAGGAGGCAGGGCCTACACCCCTCCACAACTTCATCATCAGACGCTTACTGAAAGTCACATCTCAAGTGCAGGTGACGGGAGGGAAAGAGGCCGGCACTTGAAGCATCTGAATATGGTCATCAAGCACTAATGGCCTGACAAATGCCAGGATTATTGGCTATGTGGAGAGACAAATAGCAGCTACAAGGAGTTTGGGCCTAAACCTCTTGAAGATCTTCCATCAAAACAAGATAATTCCTAACAAGCCATTATCCCGGCTCTTTGTTTAACGGCTGGAAAGTTCAAACAGTCCAATGGGAGGATTACTCCTACTTGAGCTGGGCTGAGAGAGATTCATTGATACGTTCCTGTTGGGGTTATAGCAGGTGAGCTCAGCTATGCAGCAGGAGTTTTGGGAAGACCACTGTGACAAGAATCTGAGTGAGTTTGAGTGTTTGGCCTAAAGCTATGGACAAGCAGAGTCACTCAACCATGGAAATGTTTACAGAAGCAAGATTAGAATGTCTAATTCATTTCTAATTATACGATTAATAATACGATCATTTATCAATTTCTGGCATTGAAGTAGTTAGCTTTTCTGCGGTATATTTATGGTTAGTCTTCAGATATATCTATGATATATATTATTGTTTAATGAATCAACAATAGAGCATTGTCAATCTCGTAATAAAATAACTGTCTCTTTCAGAACTGATAGCATGATAAAAATATTTTTGAAAAAATATATTTGAACACTAGGCCTTGAGAACAGTCTCTTTCCCTCCCTGCTGCACACTGATACACTGACACATATCAGTGGATATTTCCGGAGAGAGAGCAGGTCTCACTCCTCTCAGGGGGCCCTGGGGCGATGGGACTGAGGCCTGATAAGATCTTCATACCTGGCTGGAGCTGGAGTAGCAGTCAAGAGTCGACAGGTAGAGAGAGCGATCTATCAGCTCCACTCCGAAGGGAGAGAGGGGGGAGAGTCAAAATAGAGGCGAAATATTAGGACCAATTAGACCTATTTGTACTTCAATTTGAGCTTCCATTGAGGTTTGCACTGAGGGGAATTCTGGGCTGTATGGGAAACATTATACTCTCAACCAAACTTAGCAGATAAAGGCTAGATACAGAGCGATAACCTTATAAAGGACCATGAGGCCCATAAGGTAGATATAGGAACAGGAATAGGGAAAACATCCTTATTAAAGACAGCTGTCAGGTACAAACAAAGACGATGGTAGTCAAGAAATATGGTTACCTGGATGGCCCACTAAGGAGCATGGATAGCTTCGCCCACTAAGGGGAAATCACAGTACAGATGTAGGATCTTCACTTGACCAGTATTGTCACGGCAAAATAATACTGCAGAAACAGGATATGACGTTTAATCCATAACGTTGCTTGATCGGTGGTTATGCTATTAGCTGCTATTAGCTATGCGGATGCCACACAGCTGTAGATTTCAATGAAACATGGTGAAGCCCTAAAATTGCCCTCGCTAGAAGTCTGTGTTTCAGACATAAGGAAGTGGATGGCTGCAAACTTACTACTTTTAAACTCGGACAAAGCAGAGATGCTTGTTTTAGGTCCCAAGAAACAAAGAGATCTTCTGTTGAATCTGACAATTAATCTTGATGGTTGTACACTCGTCTCAAATAAAACTGTGGAGGACCTTGGCGTTACTCTGGACCCTAATCTCTCTTTTGACGAACATATCAAGACTGTTTCAAGCACAGCTTTTTTCCATCTACGTAACATTGCAAAAATCAGAAACTTTCTGTCCAAAAATGATGCAGAAAAATGAATCCATGCTTTTGTTACTTCTAGGTTAGAGTACTGCAATGCTCTACTTTCCAGCTACCCAGATAAAGCACTAAATAAACTTCAGTTAGTGCTCAATACGGCTGCTAGAATCCTGACGAGAACCCAAAATGTGATCATATTACTCCAGTGCTAGCCTCCCTACACTGGCTTCCTGCTTAAAGGCAAGGGCTGATTTCAAGGTTTTACTGCTAACCTACAAAGCATTACATGGGCTTGCTCCTACCTATCTTTCCGATTTGGTCCTGCCGTACATACCTACATGTACGCTACGGTCAAAAGATGCAGGCCTCCTAATTGTCCCTAGAATTTCTAAGCAAACAGCTGGAGGCAGGGCTTTCTCCTATAGAGCTCCATTTTTATGGAATGGTCTGCCTACCCATGTGAGAGATGCAGACTCGGTCTCAACCTTGAAGTCTTTACTGAAGACTCATCTCTTCAGTGGGTAATATGATTGAGTGTAGTCTGGCCCAGGAGTGTGAAGGTGAATGGAAAGGCTCTGGAGCAACGAACCGCCCTTGCTGTCTCTGCCTGGCCGGTTCCCCTCTCTCCACTGGAATTATCTGCCTCTAACCCTATTACAGGGGCTGAATCACTGGCTTACTGGTGCTCTTTCATGCCGTCCCTAGGAGTGCGTCACTTGAGTGGGTTGAGTCACTGACGTGATCTTCCTGTCTGGGTTGGCGCTACCCCTTTTGTTGTGCCGTGGCGGAGATCTTTGTGGGCTATACTTGGCCTTGTCTCAGGATGGTAAGATGGTGGGTGAAGATATCCCTCTAGTGGTGTTTGGGCTGTGCTTTGGCAAAGTGGGTGGGGTTATATCCTTCCTGTTTGGCCCTGTCTGGGGGTATCATCGGATGGGGCCACAGTGTTTCCTGACCCCTCCTGTCTCAGTCTCCAGTATTTATACTGCAGTAGTTTATGTGTCGGGGGCTAGGGTCAATTTGTTATACAGTGGGACAAAAAAGTATTTAGTCAGTCACCAATTGTGCAAGTTCTCCCACTTAAAAAGATGAGAAAGGCCTGTAATTTTCATCATAGGTACACTTCAACTATGACAGACAAAATGAGAATTTTTTTTTTTGCAAATTATGGTGAAAAATAAGTATTTGGTCAATAACAAAAGTTTATCTCAATACTTTGTTATATACCCTTTGTTGGCAATGACAGAGGTCAAACGTTTTCTGTAAGTCTTCACAAGGTTTTCACACACTGTTGCTGGTATTTTGGCCCATTCCTCCATGCAGATCTCCTCTAGAGCAGTGATGTTTTGGGGCTGTTGCTGGGCAACACGGACTTTCAACTCCCTCCAAAGATTTTCTATGGGGTTGAGATCTGGAGACTGGCTAGGCCACTCCAGGACCTTGAAATGCTTCTTACGAAGCCACTCCTTCGTTGCCCAGGTGGTGTGTTTGGGATCATTGTCATGCTGAAAGACCCAGCCACGTTTCATCTTCAATGCCCTTGCTGATGGAAGGAGGTTTTCTCTCAAAATCTCATGATACATGGCCCAATTCATTCTTTCCTTTACACGGATCAGTCGTCCTGGTCCCTTTGCAGAAAAACAGCCCCAAAGCATGATATTTCCACCCCCATGCTTCACAGTAGGTATGATGTTCTTTGGATGCAACTCAGCATTCTTTGTCCTCCAAACATGATGAGTTGACTTTTTACCAAAAAGTTCTATTTTGGTTTCGTCTGACCATTTGACATTCTCCCAATCTTCTTCTGGATCATCCAAATGCTCTCTAGCAAACTTCAGATGGGTCTGGACATGTACTGGCTTAAGCAGGGGGACACGTCTGGCACTGCAGGATATGAGTCCCTGGCGGCGTAGTGTGTTACTGATGGTAGGCTTTGTTACTTTGGTCCCAGCTCTCTGCAGGTCATTCACTAGGTCCCCCCATGTGGTTCTGGGAATTTTGCTCACCATTCTTGTGATCATTTTGACCCCATGGGGTGAGATCTTGCGTGGAGCCCCAGATCGAGGGAGATTATCAGTGGTCTTGTATGTCTTCCATTTCCTAATAATTGCACCCACAGTTGATTTCTTCTAACCAAGCTGCTTACCTATTGCAGATTCAGTCTTCCCAGCCTGGTGCAGGTCTACAATTTTGTTTCTGGTGTCCTTTGACAGCTCTTTGGTCTTGGCCATAGTGGAGTTTGGAGTGTGACTGTTTGAGGTTGTGGACAGGTGTCTTTTATACTGATAACAAGTTCAAACAGGTGCCATTAATACAGGTAACGAGTGGAGGACAGAGGAGCCTCTTAAAGAAGGTCTGTGAGAGACAGAAATCTTGCTTGTTTATAGGTGACCAAATACTTATTTTCCACCATAATGTGCAAATAAATTCATTAAAAATCCTACAATGTGATTTTCTGGATTCTTTTCCCACATTATGTCTGTCATAGTTGAAGTGTACCTATGATGAAAATTAAAGGCCTCTCTCATCTTTTTAAGTGGGAGAACTTGCACAATTGGTGGCTGACTAAATACTTTTTTGCCCCACTGTATCTGGAGTACTTCTCCTGTCTTATCTGGTGTCCTGTGTGAATTTAAGTATGCTCTCTCTAATTCTCTCTTTCTCTCTCTCGGAGGACCTAAGCCCTAGGACCATGCCTCAGGACTACCTGGCATGATGACTCCTTGCTGTCCCCAGTCCACCTGGCCGTGCTACTGCTCCAGTTTCAACTGTAATGCCTGCGGCTATGGAACCCTGACCTGTTCACCGGACGTGCTACCCTGTCCCGTACCTGCTGTTTTCAATTCTCTAGAGACAGCAGGAGTGGTAGAGATACTCCTAATGATCGGCTTTGAAAAGCCAACTGACATTTACTCCTGAGGTGCTGACTTGCTGCACCCTCGACAACTACTGTGATTATTATTATTTGACCATGCTGGTCATTTATGAACATTTGAACGTCTTGGCCATGTTCTGTTATAATCTCCACCCGGCACAGCCAGAAGAGGACTGGCCACCCCTCATAGCCTGGTTCCTCTCTAGGTTTCTTCCTAGGTTTTGGCCTTTCTTGGGAGTTTTTCCTAACCACCGTGCTTCTACACCTGCATTGCTTGCTGTTTGCGGTTTTAGGCTGGGTTTCTGTACAGCACTTTGAGATATCAGCTGATGTAAGAAGGGCTATATGAATAAATCTGATTTGATTTGGCCAATAGTAGGCTACCTGAAAAGTGCAATACTGTTAATATAACTGTGCGTTAATGTGGGTTTTCAGTGAGTTCATCTCCATTTCCTGCGGTGCAGGAAAATTCTCATTGACAAAAGATTGATCAAATTACTTATATATTTTTTAAATTTGGCCCTTCTAGATTCATATTGAGCCATGTATTAAAAATAACATATCAACCGGAAGGCTATTAGTTATTGCGAAAGTATCGAGCTCAAATTACAGTGGATCACTGTGTTAGGCCATAAACACTGATCAAATAGCATGTTAAATAATTAATATTGTGAACATTCTGATAGACTCAACTCCACTGGGCAAAATACATTTTTGACAGGCTTTTCTTGCAGATGGAGCAATCCATGTTGGCTCAGATACAAACATTAAAACGCCCAGCAAAGGATATTAACCACAAGCCACTATATTATATCTACTGTGTCAGCTATTCTTACCTTCAAAGATCCAGAGACACTGGCAGGCAGGCAGTGCAAGCAGAGATTGAACATATTTATCTGTCTGAACAGCCTGTCTTTAATAAATACTACATTATGAATGCAGGGCTCTGTTCTGACTACAGACATGTTACTGTAGCTAGCTGATGAGGGCATGCTACATGCCTATCCTGTATTCCTCTCCAAGTCAGTAATCAGACCAAGTTCACAGTGAAAGATAATCTTTGGCTCTTTGCATCCTCGCTCTGAGATGGAGATGCAGGCGGCTAGGCCAGGCAATCAGGATCAGGAGAACTACAGTGATTGCTTGGGTTGCACTTGTGAAATCAGGGGCTTGCTTGGCCTCATTGGCCTGAGCCTGAAGGAGATGGCAAAGCCAGCTCTCTTTGAGTTTTGCTTTTCAAGCAAATACGGTTACTGATTGGGTTGCCTGTGTGAGCTAGTGGATGTATGGTGTTTTCCATCCAGAGCTGGTCCTCTGGCGCTGACAGACTCTCATTGTATTTCATGAAAACAGTGATTGGAAGGGCTGCAGTCTATATTTTCTCCAGTTGTAAAAAACAAAACAATAAATACAATACATGTATTTATTTATTTTAGAATGTATTTCTCCTGTTAGACTGCTGTATACATTCATTGTGTTTATCTTTTTGCTACTGTACATTTGCAAAATAGATGAATGTAAAATGATTTAGTGCCCCCCCCCCCCCCCGTTATGATGAATTAAAAAGAGAAACCACAGAAATGTTCTCACGGGATCAAGAGAAAGAAGCCACTGAGTATATGAAGAAGTAAAGCCATGCAGTGCAGCCATGCACTCAGAATGGAGTTATACTTGCTAATTTAGCCCACCGACGACCAAGCAGCCCTCGATGGGCTGAAATCAGATGCTTAACCAAGCCACTTGGGGATGGCACAGACAAACGTAGAGAGACAGAAGAAAGTGCTTTAGAACTGACGTCTTGTTTTCTTCTGACCTCCAGAAAGCCTTTTCCTGTTTTATACTCCTATGATTCAATTCAATAGGATCATGTGTCCTAAAGAAAAGGCAATTAGTGGATGACACTGAAACGGCCAAGAAAACAAGTTTCAAACACGCCAGAGGACAGCTGTCCAGATATTACACATCTCGGCAAGCAAACTGCTCGCTATTAAATTTTAATGTAAGGCTTTTAAGGGGACGGATTTTGCTTATCAGTGAGATAGGGTCCAAGGGAAAATATTGATATTGATTCAATCATTTTAGATGTAACCGATCCGTTAAGTAATTTCTCCAAGTTCCTGTGTGTCAGTTTAAGTGTCTTGCTGTGGCTGCTGTAGGGCCCCGTGTTCATTTAGAATTCTGCATGGGGAATTTGTGCTTAATGCACAAAGTGTTCCCAATATGATACACTCCCCATCTGTCAGAGAGAAAACACACTTATATTGCCATCCAAGCCCCGAGACCAAAACATTGACTTCAGAGCAAGACAAGGGCGGTCAAATTATGAAAATGAAGTGCTGTTGGGACGCGTCATGATTGATTGTTTGGGGAAAGTTTATTTCTAAATATTGATTGCTAACCAGCCTGCACGACAGTATTGGTGTTCAGTAGTATGTCACAGATGAAGTAGTATTTCATAAGGCAAAGTGTTCTGAATCGCAATACAATCTTAAAATGGTCTATAGGCTCAAGTTATTTTATTGTAAAAAGTAATGATAAAAATAAGCAGTGCTACTTTGTCTGGCATCTTATTTGTTTGTATTTTGTCAGTGGTATTTGTCCTTGGTATTCTGTCAGGGAAAATGACAATGTGTGTTTAATGATGTTGATGTTTCCACTACTGAACAGATTCTGTGTATTTCTGATGACAAAAATAATAACATTAGCTCTGATTAACACGATAATGAGTAATCTGCCATGAATGGTATACAGTACTCCATGTTGACGGGCTAGTAGTGCCTTCACAGTAGATATACAGTCCTATGATTCCAGGTTATTCAATATATTTATTCTAATATTTTGTACTAAGAATACTGAGACCTCTGCTGACATTTATCGATACTTACCGTACTTAGCAGAGGATACTTCAAATGAACATTTACATGACCTTATATGTTGTCAAAATAAAAATCATTCAGTGTCATTGTATCCACCTTACCGTCAACTGTTCCGTATCGTAGATGAAACAGGGAAGTTGAGTGTGTTAAAACTTTTTAATTTTTTTGTTGTAGAAGTCCATCTAACAGGCCAATGACTGTGCAGCAATGTTCAGTAACACATCGACGAGAGAGGTGTGCCCAGCTAATGTGTCCATCTTGCAAAGTACTGCAACTGTCTACTGCTGTAATAGAAGACAGTATGCCTTCAGTCCACAACTGAATTAGACTGGCCAAAATGAGCAGGATGTTGAAAGAATGGGAAGGTTTTGTTACATTCACTTTTAGATCATACGATTTTGATTTAAAGAACGGTGGTTTTAATGCACATTGGTCGATTCAAATCCAATCAGAACTTTTTAGACATTAACTTACAAACCAACAACAGTAACCCGAGCTTAAGTATTACATCTTTGGCACATTAAGGGTACTTCAAGAAAGGAAACCAAAGACAGAAAATATAGGTTCATGTTTCAGGCATCAGTGAGTGTGAAAATATCCTCAATTTGATAAAAACACATTATAATGCAACTTTCCTGGTCTTAAATTTCGTCCAACTGCACTTGAAATGGGCACTTGTTTTCCCGTTATGGTTTCTTTAATCCATTTATGTCTGAGTTGTCTTGCTTAAAGATCTCTCCTCCATATTGGATCTTCCCCATCTGAGGTATGTGTTCCACTACTGGGCCCGGGCCTGATAAAATAACACAACAGTTTACACATTTCTAAAACCTGATCTGAAAACTGATTTAAAAATCCATATCGACAATCAAATTTCCCCTGAAAATATATACACACAAGTCTGCTTTGAGGTGACTAAAACGAAGCAAATTTGGTTTCAGGAGACAGGAAGGGAGTGGGGAAATAAGGAGCAGAGATCAGACAGCAAATGGGTACTCATGGTGACCAGCAAGGAAACCCATCCATCCCTGGAGACACTTAGAGGAGGGCAAGAGAGCCAAGCGATGGGGAAGGAAGAGTATGTGTGTCTTTCTTCCCTTCAGCCTGACATTAAATATTCAACAAAGGGGAGGGATCCCATTACATTAGCCCCTCTTGTTTCTTGTGCCTTTAATGACAGTTGTTGTAAACATACATAGACAACACCAGCCTCAAGCCTGCTCCAGCCACAGTCTGTGACAGAAATTTTTCAATTCCTTCAACTGAAAGATTTCTCCTGGCCCCTCAAGGGATGGATGAAGGCCTCTTAGTAAGTGACATCGGTCTCTTTGCCTGTCTTTCCAGGCCTCTCTCTCTCGCTCTCTCTCTTTCTCTCTCTCTTACAGTCTCTCTCTCTCTCTTACTCTCTCTCTCTCTCACTTACCCTCTCTCTTTCTCTCTCTCTCTCTCTCTTTCTCTTACAGTCTCTCTCTCTTACCCCCTATCTCTCTCTCACTCTCTCTCTCTCTCTCTTACTCTCTCTCTCCCTCTCTCTCTCTCTCTCTCTCTCTCTCTCTCTCTTACTCTCTCTCTCTCTCCCTCTCTCCTTTTGTTCTACTAGCCAATGTTTCTTTGGCAGTCTTCAGTAGCTTGAGTTTCTCCAAATTCCTCTGACATTTTTATGTGTTTAAGAAAATACTCGAGAGTGATTCGTCCTTACAGGCGACCGTGTCATTGCTACCATTTCTCACCCTACATTAAATTGTGATGAGCAACACCTCTGTGTTTGTGTGCGGCTGCCTGACTCTCAAGGAGGAAACATTTTGCCTAGGCCCGAGCAGCACTGAGTACTGTTAGACAGACATTCGGTCTTGGATGAGTTCCTGTTGCCATAGGTGTACTAATCTTGGTTAACCCAGAACTCAAATGTCGCTAGCTACAGATTGTACACCAGATATGTGATAACCGTGTTTCCATTAGTGGGCATAACAGGTGAACTTATGTAACACGCCATCGTAGATGTGTCAACTAACCAGCACTTTGCAACACTTTCTCTGGGCTCAATTTGGGGGAAAAGATTATTTTATAAATGCCTGTGTCCAGTTGCATGTGATTCTGCGAAAAACTGAGAAAACTCAAAGATATTAAATCCATGTTTTGTGTTGAGTGAGAAATGCCTCTTGCATGTGTGTAGATCTTTGTTTTGGTTGAACTGTGTGACACTCTGTCATCGACTTCTAAATGTGGCCGTGGCCACGTCGTATAGAAAGGACTAGTTCTTGCAAAGATGCCGGGAAATGCTAGATGTGCGGCAGCTAAGTTGGCGAGGAACCTTCTCAGGTGGTGCAAAACATGGATTTAATATCTTTCTGAGTATTCTCAGGTTTTTGTAGAGCCACCTATGGCCTCATTATGAATGAGCTAACCTGAAACGGCCACTAATAGAAACATAGTTATCACATATCTGGCGTACAATCTGTAGCTTAAGTCTTGAGTAATTGGTCAGATGCTCAATTAAGTTCTGGGTCCATACGTGTTAAGAGAAGAGAGAGAACCAGGATCGGAAACAGAAACAAAGAGCTCCACTCTCTCTCTCTTTGCATGAAACGGCAAGTCTATGGGCCAAATGTACCCTTCACTTATGAAATTCGAAAGATGCTAACACCTGCGAAATCGGGATTTGTCCAAAAGCACCCGGAAACTAACGCTGCTCGTTATCTTACACATCCTATTGTATCATGGCAGATCTATGCTACCATTTATGTTATGTTGTCTGTCCACAAGAGATTATAGGGCTACACTTGTCTGCTTGCAACTTGGAAACTAAATGAAAAGGTCCTGTGCTAGACTAGCTCCTATTTGCAGCCATTGGAAGTTGCAGTTTAAAAATATTTGCATTCAGCTTAGTTTCATTAGTATTTATTTTTATTTTTAGAGAAAGCTAGAGGCCAACTGTCAATATCCTCTAGTCTAGTATGAAAATTCCCACGTGGTTGACCTAATTCTATTATTGTAGCTACTGTTCTTCTTGATATTGATTTTTCTTCACTATCTTAATAAATGTCATCATGAGTGATGCACATAGTGGAAGTGAATAGATTATTGATTTACAGTTTATTGTGTACTCTACTGACACTATTTAGTCAGAGTCCTTTTCCGTGATATGACAGTGGAATATGTCTGAAGAGCTTATCATGCAACTAAGGATTAAGTCAAAACGTAAGTACAGAATTAACAATGTTGTCATTTCTGTCTTACTACACAGGTATGCCAGCAACTTGATGTAAAAAACTAACAAGGTGTTTTCGCCCTCAGCAAGCAGAAGTCAGTTTTCCCTCTGTAAAAATATAGTACTACAGTGGGTTCAATGTCAAAATATCCACTGTTTTCACACACATAGTGGTTCCCTGTCACTTGAGTTTCTGGGTTCTGACATAGAGGAATGAAGAAAGCCATGCTTGCTTTTAGTCCCTTTGGCACTTGGAGCGGCCTGTCAGTCAACAGCTGGGCTTGGTCCGGGCTCCCTGAGACAAGCAGCACTGAACAGGCTTTGTATCAGTCTGCCAGTCCTGGTAAGTGGATTGGTGGAATTTCAGGTCTCCAAGGTGAGATTGTATGGATAGCTCCAGTCGATTGGTTGGTTGAGGAAGTTGCGTGTGTAAAATGTAGTAGAATATAGAGACTCTTTAGGTCAATAGGGGGCTTTTGTAAACAGGATATTGGTTCAATATACAGTATATTGGAATATTAGTGTAATTATGGAAATAGAATAAAGATATATACCTTTTTAATTATGTGCAGTATATAAACCATGGGTTACCATGGGTTTATATATATATATATATATATATATATATATATATTCAAATGATACTGAGTTGAAAGACCCATGGTTTATATACTGCGCATAATTAAAAATGATAATTAATAATTAAAAATGTATATATCATTATTATATTTCTGTGTATATATATATATTCAAATGATACTGAGGTGATATATATGCTAACCCCTGACTTCCATTATGTTTAGTGCAAGAAGGTTTTCTAGCCATTTGCTCATAATAAAAAGCATTTATGAGACACTATACAATTGTCTCTTATTTTGTTTGTTGTTGTTGAATTGTGTTTAGGTACTTGATAGCACACATATCAGGTTTAGAGGAGAGAAATTACATAGTATTATTAAAGTCTACACCAAAGCAGCCCATGCAGCCAGCCACACATTTCCTCTCCCATAATTTCCTTCCTGACCTCAAACAAGAAGCTAAGTGGCGTCCCTCATCTCCATTACCAGCAAGAGGTCCACTTCTCTTACACCCAGAGAGAAGTGAACCGTTGTTTTTATAATTAGACCTCGCTTTTAAATGCCAGATCTTCACACTACTTCAGCTCCCATCCATCCTAGGGCACCCAACAGCATATGCTGCTAACTTCCTCAACACCAGTGATATGGCTAAGTGGCGTCGGGGACGCACGCGTTAAGGGCAACAGTTCCACAGGGTTACAGTACGTAATGGAGACATCACTTCTTCTTCATTAGAGTGAGGCCTCAGCACTGAGCTGAGGATGCTCTCTCTCTCTCTCTCTGGTCCCATGGCTCCTGGAGTTGTACTGCCATTCACACACTGCCCACATAAACATACACGTATATATTTTTGAGCAGCACCAACAACAACATAAGCAGATGTCAGTCAAAGACTCCAGTGTATGTTGTTGAGGCAGAGGGAAGCAGGGAAGGCAAGGGGAGGCAGGGGAAGGCAGGAGAGGCAGGGGAGGCTGAGGAGGTATGGGGAGGTTGAGGAGGTAGGGGGAGGCTGGGGAGTCAGGAGAGGCTGGGGAGGCAGGAGAGGCTGAGGAGGTACGGGGAGATTGAGGAGGTAAGGGGAGGCTGGGGAGTCAGGAGAGGCTGGGGAG
Source organism: Oncorhynchus masou masou (assembly GCF_036934945.1). Lineage (NCBI taxonomy): Eukaryota > Metazoa > Chordata > Actinopteri > Salmoniformes > Salmonidae > Oncorhynchus > Oncorhynchus masou. The sequence continues at coordinate 24,799,367 of NC_088232.1, forward strand.
GCAGGAGAGGCTGAGGAGGTAGGGAGAGGCTGGGGAGGCTGGGGAGGTAGGGTAGGCCGAGGAAGGCTGGTGGTGGCCGGCCCAAAGGGCAGTTTCTTTACCAGACGTTTATTAGGGGAGGAAGATTGGAGAGTCTCTTGGGGGAGGTCCCAACATTTTGTTTTGCTGTGCATTATTTTCCCCTTGCTTTCACTCATGTGGTTGGTATGATCAAAATGAAGTCTTTCCCAACACATAAGTAGCCTATCGTTATGCATTTCCATTGTCAATATGACACAACTATGCTTCTTTTTCTTTTTTTATACTTGAACAAATACATTTCTCCACCGTAGATATTCATGTTTGTCAAACATTGTGCTCATTCATTCAAGAACATTGTGTTGAAAGATTCGGTAGACCGCCTGAGAAAATATACATATTTTTAAAGAAACATAAAATAACATCGCTCTCGCTTCTGTCTCGCTGACGTATCAGGCAGCTGACGTTTGTTGTGCCGCATTCTCACATTATATTTCCTTTTCATACCTCTGCTTGTCACTGGGAACCGTAGACTCATTGGCAGCGTGCGCCCTTCTGCCGAGCCGAGCATCTTGGTCACACTCTGTGACTGGGTTTGAGTATGGGGTGCTGGGTGAGAAGGGATTGGGGGAAGTGTTAGCTACTTCGCCACCAGGAGAAAGCCTGGAAGATTCTTGGCTGTTGATAGATTTCAGAGGTGTTGATTCAAAGGCTTGAACTCCCCGTACACAAGCTTGACAAAATATTTTGGTGGGAAGAAGTCATTATTAAAGGAAAAGCGATCACTGAACAGTGTTTTTCCTCAGAGCAGCAGGGGAGACACGATCTGCCTGCACTTGCAAGAGAGAGGGACCCCACGTTGCCCATCAGGCTGTGTGGGTAGTAGGGTACCGGTACTAGCCCTGCTCCCTGCCTCCTCTCCTCTCAGCTCCGTCCATCGCCATGCCAGGATATGGTCACCTAAAAAGCGAATTTATAAAAAGCAATACTTCAACCAAACCTCCAACTGGTGGTGGCAACCGCCCCCTACCCCTCATCACCACCCTCCATCACCAGTCCAGAAGAGAGGAGCTTCTCAAGCTTTGTGCAATTAGACACTCCATCTGTCTGAGATGAGAGCCCCATCATAGCTACTCCTTTATGCATTCACTCTCAGACTTTTTCTAATTGCAATCTTTCTCATGGAAAAATTAAGCAATGCACCGAGGGCTCAATGCATGGCAATTGCTACACAAGGAAAAAAAGAAATCATCATTTCTCAAGCATGCTAATTTGATGATTACCCCCCAAGTCTCTAATCTGTGTCTGTGTTCCGTCCATCCCTTTGAAAGAGAGAGACAGATCGCGCTGTAAAGCAGACTGCCGTGGTGATCCATCTGTGTGTGTGCGCGCGTGTGCGCGCGTGCCTGCATGTGCGCGCCACATCTATGCAAATTCAGCCCTCCATCAACGTGTTCTCCCTCACATTTGCCACAGTCACACACACCTACACGTCGGCTATATACATATATCGCATATATGACAAATGTTTCCTTCGTGCACAAAGAAGACTTTGCTCCTGGTGATGTCTATTCTTCGGCTGGGTGTGAATTGAGAAAGGCTGGGCGCCAGATGGGACCGGTGGATCAGGTTACCTGTTATAGCAGCGCATCTGCCAAGCCAGTCAATCACTGTGATGTCTGTGACAGGTCGATGGAGCCTGAGCAGGAAAGGCTAATGCAAAGGGAAGCACAATTGGGTTGCTGGATCTACCCCTCACCCTCCTTAGCTCGCTCCCCACCTCCTCCTTCTCCCTCCCCTAGCCCCAACACTATCTCTGCTGCCTCCGCCTTACCCACCAGGACTTGAATCTGCTGCTCAGGCTGGCTGCTGAGGGTTCTGTCTGTGGGACACAGCGACAAATGTTGGGCTCAGTTACAGCCAGACCACTACTGAGGGACCAAGTCAATACAAAATACATTCCAGAAAGTCTCTGAGGTTTTTTGACATCTCAGGTCTCTGCATACACTCCTTTGTCTATGGCCTTAGAACCACTTGGCTCAACCACTTGGAGAGTGTATTGTTAATCCATTGTCTTTGCGCATGTATTGAAACAGCCACTTCTTTCACCAGATTCTAAACAATGTGAACCCTATAAGCTGCAGTACTGTCCTAAAAAGCGTTGTATAATAGACAATAGACTAACCCTGATCCTCTACTCGATGTGTCTATGAAAAGACCTAACCTTGTACCACGAGGCGTCGTACATCGCTTGGCTTCTTTAAATATTCTCTCACTTGTAGGCTAAGTGATTTGAGAGCAGATTGTGCCCAGACAGTCAGAACTTTCCTGTCAGCTACTTCACCAGCAAATAGATAGCTGCTGGATGAATAATTTATAAGAGGCAATTTTCCTCCAGTCACCGAGTCATCAATCACATCACAGAAAGACTGTGTCCCTAATGGCACTCCATTCCCTATATAGTGCCCTACTTTTGACCAGAGCCCTGTGTGCACTATATAGGGAATAGGGTGTCATTTGGGATGCAACCTAGGAGGCTGAAGACCCCTGAATCGGTCAGTGGAGCTGCTCTCCTCTCAAATCCAGCCAGGTACTATTATTGGGCAAAATGGTTGCCATTTGTTGAACTTTTAGTTCAGGTTGCACTGCAGCATTGTGAAACTTCAGTTGCACAGACAGGCTAGAGGGTATTTAACTCCCTTCTGCTTATTGTCTTACTGGCCAGTGTGTGCTCTTGTTGTTATTTATTTTGTTATTGTTAACACACTACAACTGCAGGTGCGAGTAGATTATTTTTGATCTAACAAAGGTGTATTTTCATAAAGAAATCAATGCAAATATTTTCACTTTTTGTCTTTTTTTTTACTGACAGAAATGCTTTGCTTGAAAATACCCTCTTCAGAGGAGCAATTTGATCCATGATTGCATGCATTTACCCATGTAATTGAAATAATGAGAGATGATTGCTTTGAGCTATTAGTCATAAGTTCCTGATCTTTTTGTTTAATCCTGGCATCAGCTGTCACCGTGCTTGTTGGAGTTTAGGGAAGATACACTGAAGATATAATTTGCATCACCTCAGACTGTAATTTTTTTCTCCCTTTCTCCCTGAGCTGCTGCACGCTCCTGATTCTATACAAGTCTCCTAGGAACACAGGAGTTGTCGTGTTGTTTTGATAGGAACAAAGAAAGCCGTAGCACAAATATGCAAGCAGCTTGTAGCAAAATTGCTGTCAGCCACAAGCAAAATAAAAAGCCCTCCTCCTCTCTGACAGGTTCCGTGGCATTTGTTAAAGCTGTAATTCTTAATTTTTCAACAGAGGTATCATGTCCTGGTGTGGGTGAGGATAGGACACACCATGCTACGGCTCTTAGCACAAGGCGTTACAACTCACCTCCCGCCCTCCGTCCTCCACCAGACAGATACACCTCTGGGTGAAGCCTTTTACAAATGAACTATGAATTCCCCTGATGTCTCCAGGCCAGCTGTCTACGACGATCACAATAACAAGTGAAAACAAAGCAAACACGAAGCACATGAAAGTGTGCCAATTAATTCTGGTCCTGATTGTCTGCAGCAAATCAAAAGGTGTCAAAGGGTTTTCTAAATATTTCTGTACTCACTTTATTTTATTGTGATTTGTTTTCTTAGGACAAACCATGATAGTACAGTAAACGTCTTCTAATTACACAGAGAGAGAAAAATTCTAAGTATTTGCTTACAGATTTGTGTAGCACAAAAGATAATTCAACAATTATGTTTGTTCTCTGTCTCAGTGTAATTAGAAGATTAGAATAGTTTGAAACCTTTTGATGTATATATTCAGCCGCTGTTATGCCACTTCTGCCTATAGACCTGAAATGGTCAACAGTGAGATAGCCTACTGTCGTTATGAAGTAGGTGGTGGGTGCTGGAGGTGTTTATGCACAGTATATTAAGCTACGAAAGAATCATCTGTAACAACTGTAATAACGGTTGACAAATCAGGCTGAATCCACTTGTAGTATTTAAATGGAGATAGACATCTCCGGCAGAGGATCATTTAGATGTAAAAAAACGTAGCTCAAACGTAGTGCTCATGTTTCCTTTTCTAGTTTTCCTCCAGCCATTCAGGATGATAGACACCAAGCATTCCCCCAGAGCAATGCTAACCTATTAGAGAAGCAGACGGACAACTCTGCATTTACCCCCCACAGGTTCTCCTTGTAGAATATCTTGTTCAAAATATCTTTCACACTAAAAGTGTTGTTTCTTTCATCTAATGCAACTACGGTACTGCAAGCTATTGGAGACTGACCATGACAATGGCCCTTTAGATATACACCATTCAGGAAGTTATATAGAAACGATTTGAATCACATATTAGGCATTGTAGAGGTTGATGAATCATAGTTGTCACGTCTGAGCTGAAATCAACTCAGGTGGACATTTACCTAAACCATTTTATCTGAGATTCTTCTCCATTTTGAAACGTGACATCACGGTAGAAGGTTCAAAGAATGGAGTAGTCTGTTTATTGTTGTCTCAATACAATAGCTGACATGCCTTCTCTCTGACAAGTTAGGTCATTGCAAAACTTGATGGTTTTTGGGGGGCTTTATTCTAGTAAATGTGTATTAGTTCGGTTTGGAATGAATACCACTGTGTGGAATACAAATAAGGGTCACCACGCTGAACTTAACTTCTGCATTCTATAGGTAGCTCTGTGGGTGTTTCGATCAGCAATACCAAGGCTTTCTTCCGACGTCTACAGTCCTCAGGCACAATTTCACATAATTTCCCTGTTTCTTAGCCATATATAGAGAGAAGCCTGCTGTTATCACAGAACACTCTTCGCTTCCTGGTATAATTAAATACCGAATGCAAGGCACAAAGCAATTTGGGATAGACTGAACGCTGTGGATTTCTCAAGCAACCGTTACAATTTAATTGGACCATATGAATTTATTTCACATTTTTGAAATGTCATGCCTTTATAAGAACTCACCAAATTTGCATCTACCGCAGAATGTTTTTGCACATTGGGAAAATAAATAAATAAGTCTAAATGCCAGTGTAAATGCCAAGCCTTTTCTAAAGCAGCGAAAGTTGACTTGTAAATGCATGGCGTGGCGGTAGACGCCTTCACTATGTCTGCTCTGCATAATGTTCCCAAATGCTTTGAGTTCAGGTTGTCTACTTGGCTTAAAAGGGTAGCAAACTGTGTCATGCCTTTGTTTTCTGTTTCCTCGTCTGTTTTCCACTATAGTGAGATATTCAGCCTTCCAGACTCATATTGTATAAACTCCAATATTGACACATACCAGAGAACATTGGTGCCAGTCATTTGAGTTTTATAAAACAACAAATGATTAAACTAAAATGAGAGGAATCTTAAGTCAACACCCCATTGTACAGTATGTTGCATTTAATTCACAGCTAAATTGAAATACTGTATTGTTACACTATAAGATATCTATTAGAGACAGGATAAAAGTTCTCAATGCTAATGGGGAACTATGGTGGCACTAAGGGGCAAAGTAGGAAACCCATCCACAGCAGGTGTTCCAGTTCTCCCTTGGGTTGTATTCATTAGGGCACACCGTAGAAAAATGAAACAAGCTGTTCTTATTGAACAAATCCAGGTAGTCCCTCCCTGTTTTAGTCAGCTTTCTTTCATTGGATTCATGAAGATAGCATTAGCAGCCTATTGCACATTTTCTACTTTGCTATATCATCCTGGCTCTTGCCGGTGACCACTGAACCTTCCAAATCCATGACCCTGACTTCCCCAAGCCCTTAATCGTACGCCAATCTCTGATAATACAGGATGATCCTGGCTATTGCGCTTACAGTAACCTGGAGGGGGTTCTTTCTGCATGTTCTGTAACAAAGTACTGTAATAAAACATTTAAAAAAGCTTTACAAATGTTATTTGACTTAGTCTTTCCTGAGAAAGGTCAAGAGAGAGATTGAGAAATGTACTATTAGTTTGACATAAAATCCCACATATTCTGTCAAAAGGAATGATATAGTCCCTTTGACGCGTCACGACAGGTTATGAACCCCTGCTGTGCAGTCTTTATGAGTTATAAAGCTGTAGACTTTGGGATCTTCATTTCATACATCATGACACGGAAATGTCAGTCGCGACAGAGGATTTGAAGAAGAAGTGGAAAGGGATAACGGTGCTTGAGTTCGCACATACTCACACACGCACCCTGTGGCCCCACTCGTCTGGCTGAAGTCCAACCAGAAATAATATTTTCATGTTTACTCTCCTGTGGTAGTTTGTCGTGGTCTTGACACAGCGTTAGTGTGTTATTCATTACACCTTAGCCTCTGGTGCTAGCTGCTCGAGCACTGTTTGTTTTTCATACATGTCATATTTGTTAGGAGTGAGCTCGGATTAAGTCAACTTTAGTCCCTGTTGCTCAACCCAGTCTGTTAAATGGGGCTTAACTTGAGTGCTGCTCGGCTGTCAGACTCCTGAACCTCACATGCCGGCGGCTCCACTCCACCTAAGCAACAGAAACCTGCTTCAAAACACGTCCTGTTCACTGAGGCCTCAAATTCCAAAACAATTTATCAGAAGATTGAATATCCAACAGAAAGAGAGGGACTTGTCCATGGGCTGTAATTCAATGCAGCAGCAACAAAGTCAAGTGGCGGAGTCAGAACTGAGAGAACCATTACTCCTATGTGACAAGTGGAGCCCTCGGGCGACTCCCAACAGCCTCTTGTGTCCTGGAAAAAAGTACCCTTGTAGTAAAACTGTTGTCTGCAAGTATTTAAAGTCATTATCACACATTATTTACAAAACATCCCATAAGAAGAGCTTGACATTTGACCAGGTATTTTGCTGATTGTGTACAATGGCGATGTCGTCGTTTTTAAAAGCTTCTCTGGAATGTGTGCAAACTTTGGCTAAGTTTGGGTTATCATGTAGCACTCAACAGAACTGAAGAGGAGCTTTACTTACAGGGAAAGGGCAAGAGAGTGTTCACTTCCAAATTCCTCACTGACACCTTGGGTAGAAGTCCCGCTTTTATTGACAAGATAAATTAGGTACCTCATTAGGAAAAACATGGACTCCTCTCTTGAAAAGAGGAAAGTGGTAGCCAGGCTTATTGAATAATCACCATTGCCATTTGGGTTAGAAGAATCATGGTAGGATTGTTTAAGTCAGTAAATGTGCAAAGTTACATTCAGTCCTTTTCAGTTTATTTATTTTACCTTTATTTAACCAGGCAAGTCAGTTAAGAACAAATTCTTATTTTCAATGACAGCCTAGGAACAGTGGGTTAACTGCCTGTTCAGGGGCAGAATGACAGATTTGTACCTTGTCAGCTCAGGGGTTTGAACTTGCAACATTTCAGTTACTAGTCCAATGCTCTAACCACTAGGCTACCCTGCCGCCCCAGTTTCAGTAGTAAAATAGGAGACAAAAGTCAAGGAAAATATAATTTGACAATGTATTTAATTCATTTACAGAGAATTATGTTTTGATTTAAAAGGAATCAAAAGTCATGGAAACAGACATTGCAAGAAACAGTTAATGATACATGACCCCTAGTTGTGTGTTATTATTCAGAATGTGTTGTGAATGACAACATCGATTTGGCTCCTTTACCGACAGTGCAACGCATAAAACCCAAGTTCAACAGCAACTGACTTTGAATTGACACTTTGAATACCAGGTCCTACTCAATAAACACAAACAGAGTCTTTGTTCGTATTAAAGGAATTGTCTACAACAGGGATGGGCAACCTTTTCTAGGTCAGTGGATCAGTTTCCAAAACATTAAGAACACCTGCTCTTCCATGAAATAGACTGACCAGGTGAATCCAGGTGAAAGCTATGAAAGCTATCCCTTATTGATGTCACTTAAATCCACTTCAATCATTGTAGATGAAGGGGAGGAGACAGGTTAAAGAATGATTTTTAAGGCTTGAGACAATTGAGACATGGATTGTGTGTGTGCCATTTAGAGGGTGAATGGGCAAGACAAAAGATTTAAGTGCCTTTGAAAGGGGTATGATAGTAGGTTCCAGGCGCACCGGTTTGTGTCAAAAACTGCAACGCTGCTGGATTTTTCACGTATACACATATACACTGGGTGTACAAAACATTACAAAACATTAAGAACACCTTCCTAATATTGAGTTGCACCTCCTACTTTTGCCCTCAGAACAGCTTAAATTCGTTGGGGCATGGCCTCCACAAGGTGTCGAAAGCGTTCTACAGGGATGCTGGCCCATGTTGACCTCAATACTTCCCAAGGTTGTGTCAAGTTGGCTGGATGTCCTTTGGGTGGTGGACCATTCTTGATACACACAGGATATTATTTTTTTTGGGGGGGGGGACTCAGTCAGGGTTTCAACTTACTGTTGAGAGTTAGAATAGGAGAATACACAAGGTGCAATTTTGGTTGTGCATCAGAAGTTTTTCTCTTGTTATGTCACTCACTGACAGTCACTCAATTAAACCAGCTAAAATGTTTTAGATTGGTAAGTTAGTATAGCGGTCAGCTGTTAAAACTTGTAGTATTCATGGTCAAATTACTGACTAGGGGCTTTCACTGATTTTGTTAGCCATTCTCACTCAAATATCATATTAAAAAATGCAAACATTTCTCTTCATTCACCTTATGGCAAAATGTATAGAATTGCAGGAAATTAGCTGTAAAACTACACATTTTTCTCTACGTCCCACGGCAAAATGTGAAAAATTGCAAAAAATTATACCGCTACATGTTTTGCTCGCAAGGTGGGGGAAACTAAATGTTGCTTAGGGCCCCCAAAAGACTAGGGCCAGCTCTGACTGCATGTGTGGGTATGGATGTGCGTATGCAGACCCGCGAGCCACTGCTACTCCCATTGATGAGTTCCGATTTTTTGTGGCCCCCACCCCCCATCAAAGTTGTCCATCCCTGGTCTACAACGTGAAACTCGAGAAGGTTCCGCAGGTCCAACAACATATTCCCTGTTCTTCTCTCTCTCAGATCTGAACAGCAAATCTCTGCACTGCCGACACATGGACAGTTTTCTTTAGCAAAAGGAAGAGGAAATAACATCAGTAACATGATGTTTCATTCAGGTCTAGATGTAATCGTCTGCCCAAAAATGTACAGAGTAACACTGCCAGAAAATACCTGTCTACAGATGATGGGACTGCTTCTTCTGCAGGTGAGTGCTGTGGTGTTACTTTAAGGAGGAAGGCCTCCTTATGAATGGAATGCTTTGTTTAGGTCAAAGTTGAATATCTGAATGATCTGGGTAAATGAATGCGGCTCAGAAAGTCCCCAATGTTTTTTTGTTTTTTTTTAAATGCACACATTTTTACATTTGTCACTAATGCATGGTTGACTGTTCTTTGGAGATAAAGATTGATGCCTCTATGATTTTTGTACCTATTTATAACTATGTATCTATCGCTATATTCTTAATATCGTTAGCTGTAAAAAAATATATATTAAAAAAACAAGGCTTGTAAAACTTTTAGAAGAAGAATACAGTATGTCTCCCAAATCTGTCTTCTGTTTTGATCCTAACCCCTCCGAAAGACACACAAACACAAACAGTTTATGTGATGACTTTCTCAGTGCACCCTGGGAAAAGCTGTGGTTATGGCACAACAAACAAACATCTGATCCCCTCACCAGGCCCAGGGCCCAGGGCCGACAAGGATGGCGGGGCGCGCTCTGTTCCAGGGCCCAGGGCCTAGGGACGACAAGGACGGCGGGGCGCGCACTGTTCCAGGGCCCAGGGACGACAAGGACGGCGGGGAGTGCTCTGTTTTCATCACACTAAAAGGAAGATATGCCTCCTCGCTCTCTAATGAAAACACATTCTGACTTGGGCCCAACAATGCAATTTACAAAGGAGAAGCAAATAAATGAAAAAAAGAGAGAGCAGCCTTTGTCCTTTTTGGGGGGGAAATCCTTGTTTAGGTTGATCCAGGGATGTGGTCACATGCACAGTAAAGCACAGTCGACGCACCTGTTATTCACCAGAATCTTTTGTCAAGTTCAACTGCAGCAACAAAGCTTTGCTCAAAGGAAGACAACACTACCCATTATTTTGTCCCACAATGGTGTTCTTTCTCTAAGACTAGAAAAATGCTATTAGCACCTTGGGTGTAATTATATCCTTTCAGCTGACATATAATACCACAAGTCGACGTGTTTTCAAGTCATGTTTGTATGGACTGAACCTACATCTGAAAAAAAGTTAGACAACAAAGGGGTGAGTCAGTAAACTTGGAGGGAAAAAAGTTGACATGTTTTCTAATGGAGTTGCATTTTGATCTGTCTCTCTGGCTGGCATGGAGAGTGCACACGGAGGGAGCGAGAAGAGAAACTGATCCCAAATCCTGGTTGTAGTCTTTGTTTCTCCCGCTATGACAAAGAGCTATGTTTCACCTGCATGGAGACAATGTAAACAAGTGACTGATGGCTTCTAATAACAAATGTAAAGAGCCATTGTTCTGCGTGGAGTCATTGCCTCATGTAAAGAGTTAGTGTCAGGCCTCAGGGTAGCTACCTAATGCTAGTCTCACCTTTCTTCATAAACATCAAAGAAAACCTGTCCTCAAAAGTCACAATAAAGCACACAGGTAGCCTCAGAGTTTGCACAGTGCTCATTCACCAGACACCTACGCATGAAATATTGCTGTCGGGCAGACATTTCAGACTGCTTGATATAACCCTGTGAACATGACTTAAGACACCCAGATCCTTAGCTTGTCATGACACCTGAAGCCAATTTCATGAGAGGAATGCTAAAGAAGAGAAATTGTTGATTCGTTTGCCTCTACTTTCTTTCTTTTTTCATCAATGGTGAATCATCATTTGCACCTCGATTGTAATCGGAGCTGCAAGACCTGTGTTATCTCTTGTAAGTCTAATTTGAGCACAAAGAACAGAGTTCTTAGAATCCTCCTCATTTCTGGGAAGGAGCCAGAGTTGTCAAAGAGGGTCGACAGAGTTCACCTCACACCTGTAGCACAGAGACCGTTGGCAGCATAGGTCCACAAGTAACCTTGGTAACCAATGATAAGGAACATTAGTGGGGGTCACTGCTTATCATGGAGACCTGTGTGAGGTTGTCTGCAAATCAAGGAACGATTGATCAGTCCATACACTTAGGTAGAGAATATTATTCTGTGAACTAACGGTGCAAAAGTTCATATATATATGAGGGATGTAGCTTGTGTATCAGGATAGATGTTGAGTCTTAGTCGGCGAGAGAACAGAAAATTGGATACTGAGATAGGAAGTCCTCAACAGGAAGAAACACATATAATACAGGCATTTGACGGGTTGGACTAGTCCAGGCATGAAAATGTGTTTTCCCAGACTCAGACTGGAGGAAAGGTGGAGGGAAGCTAACTAGAGCACCTCTTGTGGACCAGACACCTTTGACATAGTCTTCTTCCACAGACAGGTTGGGGAAAAGATGTCTTTTAACCCTTTGAGAACCTCACCACACATTCATTTCTGACTGAAGATGTACTATTGGTGCAATTGCTCTCTGAGAGGGTTTTCAAAATACAGCAGCATTTATAAAGCTTGTGATCACAAAAGAACACAGATTCCAATGGAGGTGCTGCTGAGATGATGTACTGCACAGTGCCGTCAGAAAGTATTCATACCCCTTGACTTATTCCACATGTTGTTGTGTTACAGCTAGAATTTAAAATGGATTAAATAATATTTTTCTCTCTCACCCATCTATACACAATACCCCATAATGACAAGGTGAAAACATGTTTAAGAGAAATTGTTGCAAATTTGAAATTAAGTACAGAAATATCTCATTCACAAGTATTTACACCCCTAAGTGAATATTTTGTAGAAGCACCTTCAGCAGTGATTATAGCTGTGAGTCTTTCTGTGTAAGTCTCTAAGAGATTTCTATATCTGAATTTTGCAATATTTGTCCAATTTCATTATCAAAATTCTTCAGGCTCTGTCAGAGTGGTTGTTGATCATTGCTAGACAACCATTTTCAGGTCTTTCCATAGATCTTGAAGTATCTTAGGGATACCATCAACGGGACAGTTGTAAATCATGCAGCGCCATGTGTCACGATCGCAGATTTTAGACAAACAACAAATGTCGGTACATATAAGTGTCTTATATCGGCTGAAAGCTTAAACTCTTGTTAATATAACATTGTCCAATTTACAGTAGCTATTACTGCGAAAATATGCCATGCTATTGTTTGAGGAGAGCTCCTAACAACTAAACACTTTTTTCACTGCGATAGGTTTGATAAATTCACAAATTCATACGTTCTGAAATCTTGCTCTGATTTATCATTCAAAGGGTCCCAGAGATAACATGAAGTGTCATTTTGTTAGATAAAATCCTTTTTCATATCCTAAAAAGGTCCATATATCATGCACGATCGATTTTGTATTTCCACTCGTTCAATTTGCAAAGAAAGGAATCTGTGAAAATCTAATCCTAAACGTCGTCTCAACCAGTCATATCACGTTCGTATTTATTCCTCAGAGATCCTAGAACATAACCAGACTTCACTTTATCATTAGGAGTATAGTATATCCTATAGGACACCAAATTTGGTCAGAGAGCGAAGCCTTCATTCACTTGATTGACTGTAACTTTGTCAAATAAGCACCAATCGGGGTCAAACAAAGCTAGCTAGATAGCCAATGAGCTGTGCTTTACGGAAACCCTGTATGTCGCAAAATGTTGCTACTAACCTTGTGCAACAGCTAGCCTTTTCCTTTTGGAAAAAAGTACAAGAATATGGAGTGTTATGAAAACTGGGTGTTTTGCAAATGTTGAACTTATAATATGGCTACTAATACTGGAAAAGCTCAATCAACGTCCAAGTATACCGATTGACGATATTCGTGCAGAAAAATGTAATGTAAATGTAAATGTCACCTTCACGATTTGCTTAAATGTACCTGGGTGACTTCACACTAAATGTCATGTAGTTTGCTCATACTTCAAGTTATCCGTCTGAAACGTTGCACATACACTGCTGCCATCTCGTGGACACCATCAGAATTACAACCAGAGTGATGGCTAGATTTGTGACCTTTCTGTTACATTTCAAAGATGGTGGTAGAAAAAATGGTTTGTTTTTTCTTTGTATTTTCTTCTACCAGATCTATTGTGCTATATTCTCCTACATTCAATTCACATTTCCACCAACTTCCAAGTGTTTCCTTTCAAACGATACCAAGAATATGCATATCCTGGCTACAGTGCCTGAGCTACAGGTAATTAGATTTGGGTATGTCATTTTAGGCGAAAATTTAAAAAAAAGGGGGCTATCCCTAATTAAATCAAAACTGTAACTCGGCCACTCAGGAACATTAACTGTCTTCTTGGTAAGCAACTCCAGTGTATATTTGGCCTTGTTTTTTTAGGTTATTGTCTTGCTGAAAGTTGAATTAATCTCCCAGTGTCTGGTGGAAAGCAGACTGAACCAGGTTTTCCTCTAGGATTTTGCCTGTGCTTAACTCCATTCCATAAATGTTTTATCCTGAAAATCCCCATTAGTCCTTGATGATTACAAGCATACCTATAACATGATGCAGCCACCACGACGCTTGAAAATATTGCGAGTGATACTCAGTGATGTGTTGTATTGGATTTGCCCCAAACATTACACTTTGTACTCAGGGCTTAAAGTTAAATGCTTTGCCACATTTTTTGCAGTATTAATTTAGTGCCTTGTTGCAAACAGGATGCATGTTTTGGAATATTGTTTATTCTCTACAGGCTTCCTTCTTTTCACTCTGTCAATTAGTTTAGTATTGTGTAGTAACTACAATGTTGTTGATTCATCTTCAGTTTACTCCTATCACAGCCATTAAACTCTGTAACTGTTTTAAAGTTACCATTGGCCTCATGGTAAAATCCCTGAGCGGTTTCCTTCTTCTCCTGCTACTGAGTTAGGAAGGACACCTCTATCTTTGTAGTGACTGGTTGCATTAACACACCATACAAAGTGTAATTTTGAATCTGTGTTTCAAATTCACTGCTCGACTGAAGGACTTTACAGACTATGTGATGAGCTAGTCATTTAACAATCATGTTAAACACTATTATTGCACACAGAGTGAGTCCATGCAACTTATATGTGACTTGTTAAACACATTTTTACTCCTGAACTTATTTAGGCTTGCCATAACAAAAGGGTTGAATAATTATTAGCTCAAGACATTTCAGATTTAAATGCTTTATTCATTTGTAAAAATTTCAATTTCAAAAAACATAATTCCACTTTTACATATTGGGGTACTGTGTGTAGGCCAGTTACAAAAACTCTCAATTTACAGGCTCCCCTGCCTGTTCAGGCGGTGCTCGGCGCTCGTCGTCACCGGTCTACTAGCTGCCACCGATCCCTTTTTCCTTTTCTGTTTGTTATGTCTGTATTGATTTCACCTGTTCCTTGTTTGAGATTTGTTGAAGGGCTATTTAAGCCGGGTAGGCCCGCCTGCTTTTGTGCGGGCTTGTTTTCTGTTTTCTTTGTGGTTGTTTGTTTGTAGTATGTTCTCGGACTGTTTTGGTGTCCTGTTTTGGGTCGGTCATATTTTGTTCGCCTGTGGTGTTGGCGTTGACCACTTACCCGTTTATCGAAATAAAGTCGGTTTCCTATGAATCCTCGGCTCTCTGTGCCTAACTCTGCACCCACCACTCCTAGCTGCGTGACATTCAGGCTGTAACACAACAAAATGTGGAAAAAGTGAAGTGGTGTGAATACTTTCTGAAGGCACTGAATGATTTCTAAATCCCTAAAAAAGGCATGCAACACAATCCTGATACATTTTTTCAGGCTACATAGCAGACTCTATATGTCCCTCAAACTCAACTCTGGACCTTGAAGCCAGCTCCACTTCAGTTTGTAATTGTTCCCCTCTAATCAGGGATTGATTTAGACCTGGGACACCAGTTGTGTGCTTTTAATGATCAGGTAGAACACAAAACCAGCAGGCTCTGGACCTTGTTGGGTCAGAGTTGAATACCCAGGCTGTATGTTATAGTCCTAACGACTTCTTTATTCACACTGTACCTTCACGACTGACCTCAGTCACGATTCATATTAATAGTAAGGAAGGAAGAGGGAAAATGGAAATGGAAGAGGACGGCACACAGACAAAAGTTGTATTCGTTTCATTTGATATAAGATGGTAATTGCTCTGTCGTTAATACTTGGTTACAATGCACTGCTGGCATGAGATGTGACTTTTTCCATTGTTGCCATGAAGGAAAACCTGAACATGCATCAGCTAACTGTACAGACTTTGAGGATTTGCAAAAATGTGTGTTTGTGTGTGTACCCATTTTGTGCTGCAAAATTGTTGTTGATGTCGGTCTGCCGCCTGTGAACTTGTCGTTGTAAAAAGTGTCACTGTCTAGTTGTGTCCTTTCTCTTGTCTTGTTTTTTATTTATTTTAATGCACTCACTGTCGCATATTGAGATGAAATGTTTCAATGAAAAGCAACTTACAAATTAACTGTATTATTATTCATACACACTACTCAAAAAAATAAAGGGAACACTTAAACAACACAATGTAACTCCAAGTCAATCACACTTCTGTGAAATCAAACTGTCCACTTAGGAAGCAACACTGATTGACAATAAATTTCACATGCTGTTGTGCAAATGGAATAGACAACATGTGGAAATTATAGGCAATTAGCAAGACACTCCCAATAAAGGAGTGGTTCTACAGATGGTGACCACAGACCACTTCTCAGTTCCTATGCTTCCTGGCTGATGTTTTGGTCACTTTTGAATGCTGGCGGTGCTTTCACTCTAGTGGTAGCATGAGACGGAGTCTACAACCCACACCAGTGGCTCAGGTAGTGCAGCTCAGGTACTGCATCAATGTGAACTGTGGCAAGAAAGTTTGCTGTGTCTGTCAGGGTAGTGTCCAGAGCATGGAGGCGCTACCAGGAGACAGGCCAGTACATCAGGAGACGTGGAGGAGGCCGTAGGAGGGCAACAACCCAGCAGCAGGACCGCTACCTCCGCCTTTGTGCAAGGAGGAGCAGGAGGAGCACTGCCAGAGCCCTGCAAAATGACCTCCAGCAGGCCACAAATGTGCATGTGTCTGCTCAAACGGTCAGAAACAGACTCCATGAGGGTGGTATGAGGGCCCGATGTCCACAGTTTGGGGTTGTGCTTACAGCCCAACACCGTGCAGGACGTTTGGCATTTGCCAGAGAACACCAAGATTGGCAAATTCGCCACTGGCGCCCT
This sequence comes from Oncorhynchus masou masou, assembly GCF_036934945.1. NCBI lineage: Eukaryota > Metazoa > Chordata > Actinopteri > Salmoniformes > Salmonidae > Oncorhynchus > Oncorhynchus masou. Next base: position 24,815,622 of record NC_088232.1, read on the forward strand.
GTGCTCTTCACAGATGAAAGCAGGTTCACACTGAGCCAATGTGACAGACGTGACAGAGTCTGGAGATGCCGTGGAGAACGTTCTGCTGCCTGCAACATCCTCCAGCATGGGTCAGTCATGGTGTGGGGTGGCATTTCTTTGGGGGGCCGCCCAGCCCTCATGTGCTCGCCAGAGGTAGCCTGACTGCAATTAGGTACTGAGATGAGATCCTCGGACCTCTTGTGAGACCATATGGTGGTGCGGTTGGCCCTGGGTTCCTCCTAATGCAAGACAATGCTAGACCTCATGTGGCTGGAGTGTGTCAGCAGTTCCTGCAAGAGGAAGGCATTGATGCTATGGACTGGTCCTCCCGTTCCCCGGACCTGAATCCAATTGAGCACATCTGGGACATCATGTCTCGCTCCATCCACAGACTGTCCAGGAGTTGGCAGATGCTTTAGTCCAGGTCTGGGAGGCTATCTCTCAGGAGACCATGCGCCACCTCATCAGGAGCATGCCCAGGCGTTGTAGGGAGGTCATACAGGCACGTGGAGGCCACACACACTACTGAGCCTCATTTTGACTTGTTTTAAGGACATTACATCAAAGTTGGATCAGCCTGTAGTGTGGTTTTCCACTTTAATTTTGAGTGTGACTCCAAATCCAGACCTCCATGGGTTGATAAATTTGATTTCCATTGATAATTTTTGTGTGATTTTGTTGTCAGCACATTCAACTATGTAAAGAAAAAAGTATTTAATAAGAATAATTCATTCATTCAGATCTAGGATGTGTTATTTTAGTGTTCACTTAATTTTTTTGAGCAGTGTATATTATTATCTTTTACTGGGACCTAGTTAGCTTATTTCCTGAAGGACTGACTTTCTGAGTGTAGACAAACCTTGGAGAGGTACCATGATGGAATCTAACATTTAATTAGACTTTTGTTCTCATACTCATACTCAATATATATGTATATGTTTTGTCTTTCAGTACATCAAAACAAGCTAAATTCCTACGAAGCATGACAATCTGTCTACAGCTACGGTGCCTTTGGGGGAAGGGGGAAGAAATGATTCATAAGGACTGCCATCTTGTCTTCTTTATCCCCTTGGACAATGGCTGTTGCACCTTTCAGGGGTGATTCTGGACAGATCTTGTTACACCCAGATCTCTCTCTCTCCCACCCAGCCATTTGTAATGGCGAAGATCATTAGCTTCTTGGGTTACTTTCCCCTCCGCTACTTTTCCAAGATATCATACTCACTTACTGACTGGCCACTTTGCAGTCTCTAAACAAATTAATAAATGTCCTCAATGTGATGACATTCCACACCATCTGCAGTGTTTATTTTCCTTAAATAGTGGGGTTAGTCAGAGGCCTGGGCCAAGGCTGTGGCTCAAACACTCACGGGTGGTATTGGATTATCTTAATCGTCTCGCTAGCCTAAGTAATGACCTCTCAAAGTTTCACCTCAATAGGAGAATGAATCATTTAAAGGGTTTTGCAGGAAACTGTTGTTTATATAAAAAGGGTAACGCTTCTCGCGAGAGGGACGGAGTTGAAGATCAATTTATAACTCCCAAAGCACGTTGCTTCTCTGTAAAACCATTAGGCAACAACTAACTGGGAACTGATGGCTATTTTAATGTTTCTGGTAAATCATATAAATGGGCATACAAGTCTCCAAGTAAAATATATGTTACTTTCCCTTACTGTAGAGCAGAAATGTATGCTCTATCTCTATCTGTGCAGACATACTGTCTTCGCTTTAGCTTCTACAAAATAAATATAAACTGTGGATTAACTGTCTCACAACGTGTCAATAGAAAATAACCATATGCAGGTATTGAAGCCCTCCTTTAATAAATCCCTGTATGGTCTGAGGTCAAACGAGTGTTACGGAGACTGCTGCCAACACAGGTGCTGAAGATTAGTGTCGCCAATGTCTCTGTACCTTGAAGAGCACATACTTTAATGGCAAACAGAACAGAATTAAGACTCAGAAAGCACAAACACCTGAAAACAGTCAAATAATCTGATGGCACCAATGCTAAAGTTTCTGATACCACTAGTCCGTCACCCACACAGATGATGATAGGGAGATTTTCTGGCCGTAGGAAAACAATGCTCAATTTGACCTAGAGTCAAGGTGCAGCCGAGATATGTTTTATGGCTTAGGATACGAGATACTGATGTCCTTTAGAGGATAGGAGTTACATTTACATTTAAGTCATTTAGCAGACGCTCTTATCCAGAGCGACTTACAAATTGGTGAATTCACCTTCTGACATCCAGTGGAACAGCCACTTTATAATAGTGCATCTAAATCATTTAAGGGGGGGGGGGGTGAGAAGGATTACTTTATCCTATCCTAGGAGTCTAATATAGAGTCTATAACTAACAGCCATTGACAGGTATCCTAATTAAGGTTGCAAAGGGAGGGTATATTACTAGAAACTTTCTAAGTTTATCAGTAAACTACCAGAATTTTGATAACTTTTAAGGAATATATAGAATTTTAACAGATGTCATCTAGTGGCCTTTTTGGGTACTTCAGAAAACCCCAGGTGTCTGTAATTATCTCTGTCCCTCTGTGTGGCCTTATCACATGTAAAATATACATTTTTAAATCAAATAATATTATAAGAAAATATATATTAGAGTGACGAAGCTGTAAAACATTATCCTAATTATAAACCAGCAATTTAGTGAATACCATTGGTGTTTAATATGAGGGTTTCAGCATTAAATATCCTTTTTTAAATGTTTTATTTTACACACACTTTTATTTATTTTACTATGTCAATTTGTCTTTGTTGTAAATGTTTTGTGCCCAAACTGGTGGCAGTTGTGAGCAAAAGACAATGGTTGGAAGAGCTCTCTTGGGTTTCCCGAGTGGCGCAGCGGTCTAAGGCTGTATCACATCCGTGATTGGGAGTCCCATAGGGCGGTGCACATTTGACCCAGGTTTGGCTGGTGTAGGCCCTCATGTAAGAGCATTTGTTCTTTTATTAAATTATCTTGAACCATATGGTCTATCCATTAGAAACTCATGGACAATATGGACACATATAAAATTGTATACTATATATGAATATAGATATTTTTTTATGATTCAATTATAAATTACCTGTAGCTTTGCAACCCCTATCCTAACAGACACCTCTTCTCGCACAGTGATGGGTAATTAATGGCAGTTAGTGGTTGTCAGGAATATGTAGCGAGCTGCCTGCCAGCCACCTCTGTCAAAGATAAAACATGCAACACCCCCACCCACCTAACCCACTACCTGTATAGCTCACAACCCCATCTCTACCTCAGTATCTCTTACACCTGCCACTGTACACAGACGGACAGACATCCCTCTCCATGGGAAAAAAAAACATCAGAATTCAGCAGGCTACATATCAGTTGACACACAAGGCTGCGGAGTGTGTCCTTGTAGAACCTAAAGGATGTGATTAGCTGTCATTTAGCCTGATGGGAAACCGTTATGTTCCACAGATTGTGATATAGGCTCAGCGTTGTGTTCGATCAAAGTCACGGCTAAGGCTAATAAACGTGTATTCTAAAACCCCACACTGTACCTGAGGGAGACAGTCTGCTTGACATGAGAAATGTCGTGTCAACTTACAATAAATCATATGAACAATTCTAGGAAACTGAACTCAATATTTAGACAACACAGGTGGGATGCATAGTAATGTAAATTCTGGTAATGGAATGCTTTAGAGAACAGACTGTTAAGGATTCTTTTCTAAGCTAATACACATCCAACAAGAGAAAATTGGATTTACTCTGGGCAGTAGGCATCTATCCAAAACCACCAACACAGAACATATAGCATGGAAAAGTGTAGTTGTGTTGTAAATAGCATGTAATACGTTCAGATGTCAAATACCATGAATTCAATTAGAGAAGATCTAACTGTGCACTACCTACACATTAATGTATCTAACATCACTTTACATGACACATGTTATACATACTCTTTAAAGTTGGAAAGACAGGCATGTTTTTATGTGAATGGTGGGTTTGGGTTCAGTTAGGGATGGATCAAATTTATAGGATGGTTGCCTGGCGGAAAATGGGGGAGGGTCATGTTTTTTCAATTTCAGTCAAGGGGAGGGTTTAGTATTGTTGAATCTTGTCTCGGGGATGGTCATGTAATTTCTAGTTGATGAAATGTCAACATTTCTCAATGTTTTATAATTAGTTGCTTATTAGACTATATATCGATGTGTGCCCGATGCCACCCCTCATCTCTGATTCTCTGCTGGGCGTGCAATATCAAGTGTACCTACAGTATAGGCTACTTAGTGTGGTCTCAATCAAATGATCTACGAAGTGCATGCTCAGAGAAGTGCAGAACAGTGTTTTATTTCTAAGATAGGTGCTGGGATGGTGTAAATAAATCTAGGCTGCATTACACACTGCAAAGGATATTCCAACCCTGAGCCCCGGCCTGTTCTGCTCTTGCTGGCTGATCAATAACTTAACCAATGCTGCTTAACCAATGACTGTGCTGTGTAGGCCTACTGTGGCAGTTCAGGAGGACGGCCAAAGGCTTCTTCGTAAAATTATTTTTGATTAGGGCCTAGTTAAAATAACCCCCTATCTTGGACGGATTAGCCTATAGGCTGTGTTCAGATCAGTTTCAGGAGAGCGCGAAGATGAGTAGGACAGTTCATGGTGCTAAAAGCAGGCAAATTCGAGTAGGCATCATTTATTTGAATTAGACTTTACTAACAACAAGAGGGCTTTGTGTTGGCTCCTAATTCTTCCTATTTAAGAAATAAGAGGTTTGAAAGACAAAATGAGGCTCTAAGCTGCTTTATCCATAGAGTTTGTCAGTCAATTCCTCCACCTACCATGCACTATTTAAATAGCCTACCTCCATGTCAGTGAATGGCTGTTAAGTTAAAACCAAGACTTGAATTGAGGGGGTATGAGATGGTATGCCATAGGCCTAGCTTTTGTTAAAGAAAATGGCAAAAAGCACAGGCCTGCCCATTGTAAATTTAAGATTTTGGTCCACGATGCTTTACGCTAGAAACAAGCGTTAAAATAGTGACTCCGATGCATATGGGGAAATCATTGTTTTGTTTCTTTGATATTCAGAGGCTGAGCAACAATCTTCTATAGCCGAGGAGACACATAATGTACTTTGCTTGGGAAGTAATCTAATTCTGTCACTATCAATTGATTAAGCTATTCACTTTCTGTACAATAGAAGATGTTTAAACCCAGATAGCATTTAAGGAAACACTAGTGAGCCACGCAAGAAGAGTAGCCAAAAGTCAAAGCTTACATTTTTCTGTCTCGGTTGGCCTACTGTGTGTGGGGTGGAAAGGTAGGCCTATCTTTTGAAAGAACCATGTTCAGATTCTTAATGATATCTCAGATTTAATTATTTGCAAACAGGGACAGTTTTGTTGCAAACAAGACACTGATTCGGCATTGGAGAAATATAATAAGATGACAGCTACAGATAGGTGACCTGACAGATAGGCCTATGTGTTCTCACTAGGAGAGGTGGGCGTGGAGTCAGGCGCAGGAGAGTGTGAATACCAAGAAGGGCGTTTATTTACAAGTCCATCAAGAACAGGCACAGGACCACAACAGCAGCCACTAAACAACGGAAAAGCAGTCCAGAAAAAACACTTGTTTAACAGAACAAACCAAACGCAACCCAAACAAATGACAGCTACACAAACAATCCCGCACAAAACGTAGAGGGTTGGGCGAGATTAAATACCCCACTAATTAACCTAAACTAGACACAGCTGAACAACAAGACAGACAAGACCAAACAAAAAAAAGGGGATCGGTGGCAGCTAGTAGACCGGCGACGACTGACCCCTGAGCACCGCACGAACAGGGAGAGGAGCCGGAAGTCGTGACACCATCTCTCTGTCCATTCTTAGCCTGTAATTTAGTCATTTGTGTGGTATTTTCACAAGTGCTCCCTCTCCGGCCTCTAGGTCAGCAGGCTGTTCGTTATGGCGCACACCTGTCCCCATCGTTACGCGCACCTGCGCGTCTTCAGACTCACCTGGACTCCATCACCTCCCTGATTCCCTTCCTTATACAGTATATGTCACTCCCTTTGGTTCCTAACTCAAGCGTTATTGTTTCCGTTCCTTTGTCATGTCTGTGCATTCGTGGTTTCTTGTTTTGTATTATGTTGTGTTTGTTTATTTATTTAAACACTCACTCCCTGAACTTGCTTCCCGACTCTCAGCGCACATCGTTACAGATATTAAAAAATATTCTGCTAATTTGTAAAATGATGTAGAATTGCATGAAATGTTTATGAAAGGCCTTTTTTCTTGGATCTGCAAATATGATGATAGATTCATGCAATTATTTAACTGTAAAGGAGATCTTTCCACCCCTACTCTTGTCCACGGTGGTCTGTGAACCCACAACCTTCTGGCCCGCAGCCTGTGCGCAATCAAAATTCCTGCATTGCTATGTAATGCTTACAGGACAAAGAAGAGTTACGAAAACTGCTTATTTAAGGCTCTGTACTGTCAAAGAAGTGAGGGCAAACAGTAGACATGTTCTCTGCTATCCAGTTTGTTTATATTATTATTTTGGGTATAGGGGAGGGTCATTTTTTTTGTGTTCAGTGAAGATTTAGGTCAAATATATTTTGCTGAAGGGAGGGCCATTCATTTTCATTTCAGAGAGATTCCATTTTCTCCATGTAATCCTTATTATAAATAACGTTCACTCCCTTATGGATATAATTAGCCTAATTAGTCATTTCACCGGTCATCCACAACAGTTTTCCATATCAAAACAGCTACGCATCTACTGACCAACAGATTTAAACATTTCTCGTAAACTGTAAAACAAGGTCTATACCTCTCTCTCTATTTCTCTCTTCTTTCTCTCACTCACTTTCCCCCCTCTTTTTAATCCCCTTCTCTTTCTCTCTTTTCCATTGAGACGAGCTCCCTCTCTCTATGTAGGAAGAGAGAGGGAGAAGGGAGTGGGGACTTACATGTTTCTGCTAATGAGCGAGAGCAGGGACAAATAAAAGAAAGACATCTCAGATAGGGCTGTTACCCTCAGGCCGTTTCACTCAGACCCTGGAGGAAGTGTGCTTTCATTTGAATGCATCCATCCTCAGATCACACTATCCTTTCACCTTCCCGGGTTGAGGGTGGAAAGGCTGAGGCTATGGATGCTCTGTGCTCCAAACGGCTAGAGTCCCCTCTCCCCTCTCCTTCCCCCCCAAACAAAGCAGACAAAGCTCCCGGCTGCACTTCCCACCCCTCTCTGACCCAGACAATGCAGGTAGATGAAACGTCACACATTCACAGTCCCAACCTTTAACACTTGAAGGTCAAGCCCTCCTAAGCCATTCATTCCCTGAAGTTAACAGCAATTACCTAGTAATGAACAGATTTACCAACAAAACCAATTAATCGCATAGGAAATGCCCTAACAGAGCATGAAAGGCCAGCAGTTAGACTCACACAATCAACAGCCATTGCTGGCTTTGCACTCCGACAGAGAAAGGAATACTGGAGTCGCGGAAGAGTGTAAATTAGCTCTCTTCTTCTTTCCCCTGCTTTTCTCAAAAAGCCGATGGAACACCTTTCTAGTTTACACTACAGATAATGAGCTAGTCTATACAAGGCTCTCAAACGTAGAATAAATAGGTTTGTTTTTTAATGCCGTATGACTCGTAAAAACAACATAGAACCTTTAAATGTCAAATATATGGGTGAGTTCTCTCAAACAATAGAAAATATGGAATGTATAAAGAAGTCTCTTTTACACATAACAAAAATGTAAACGCAACATGTAACATGTTGGTCCCATGTTTCATGAGCTGACATAAACGATCCAGGAAATGTTCCATTCGCACAAAAAGCGTATTATCTCAAATTTTGTGCACAAATTTGTTTACATCCCTGTTAGAGACCATTTCTTCTTTGCCAAGATAATCCATCCACCTGGCAGGTGTAGGCCACTCTAAAATATGCAGTTTTGTCACATAACACAATGCCACAGATGTCTCATGTTTTGAGGGAGCGTTAAATTGACATTCTGACTGCAGGAATGTCCACCAGAACTGTTGCCAGAGAATCTAATGTTAATTTCTCTACCATAAGCCGCCTTCAACGTTGTTTTAGAGAATTTGGCAATACGTCCAACCGGCCTCACAACCTCAGACCATGTATATGGCATTGTGTGGGTGAGCGGCTTGCTAATGTCAATGTTGTGAACAGAGTGCCCTACAGTATGGTGGCGGTGGGGTTATGGTATAGGCAGGCATAAGCTACGGACAACGAGCACAATTGCATTTTATCCATGGCATTTTCAATGCTCAGAGATACCATGACGAGATCCTGAGGTCCATTCTCGTGCTATTCATCCATCAACTCATGGTTCAGCATGATAATGCACAGCCCCAATGATCTGTACACAGTTCCTGGAAGCTGAAAATGTCCCAGTTCTTCCATGGCCTTTATACTCACCAGACATGCCACCACCCATTGAGCATGTTTGGGATGCTCTGGATTGACGTGTATGACAGCACGTTCCAGTTCCTGCCAATATCCAGCAACTTCGCACAGCCATTGAAGAGGAGTGGGACAACATTCTACAGGTCAAAAGCCTGATGCAAAGGAGATGTGTCACACTGCGTGAGACAAATGGTGGTCACACTAGATACTGACTGGATTTCTGATCCACACCCCTACCTATTTTTTAAGCTATCTGTGAATAACAGATGCTTATCTGTATTCCCAGTCATATGAAATCCATAGATTAGGGCCTAATAAGTGTATTTCAATTGAATGATTTCCTTATATGAACTGTAACTCAGTAAAAATAGTTTGCTCATTTTTGGAGCAAAAAAGAGTTTACAATGTCTGATCAACAGTGTGATTTGTGTTTTATATTTTTATGTTTCACCTTTATTTAGTCAGGGGAGTCCCATTGAGACCAAGGTTTCTTTTTTGAGGGAGTCCTGTATTACAAGACCAAACAATTACACGAGCCCTAGGAAATACACAAAGAAAGATATGCAAATATATATATATATATATATATATTCCTCAGTGAAGATGTATCAACAGCCCCAAACCATGATGCTCCCTCCACCATACTTTACAGTAGGGATGAGGTTTTGATGTTGGTGTGCTGTGCCTCTTTTTCTCCACGCTTAGTGTTGTGTGGTCCTTCCAAACAACTCGACTGTAGTTTCATCTGTCCACAGAATATTTTGCAAGTAGCGCTGTGGAACATCCAGGTGCACTTTTGCAAACTTCAGACGTGCAGCAATGTTGTTTTTGGACAGCAGTGGCTTCTTCCGTGGTGTCCTCCCATGAACACCATTCTTGTTTAGTGTTTTACGTATCGTAGACTCGTCAACAGAGATGTTAGTATGTTCCAGAGATTTCTGTAAGTCTTTTTTTTCTTTATTATTTTCCTAACCCTACCACACCTCCCCTAATTGGAGTAAAATAATGGACAAGAATACTTAGGCCTATACAAACTATTTACATTTTACAGACACTGTATATTTTACATTAGTTGTATTTTTTATTTGTTTTTATTTGTTGTTAGTCCCACCCTTCAGCTACACATCTATATCTGAAAACCATCCCGTTTTTATTTCTAATTTCCATATATTTTTAAAATGTGCTGTAACGTTTCACAAAAGTTCTGAACCTTTGTTTTCTCATAGTTTCTACAGATTAATCTATGATCTATGCTTCCTGTTCTTAAGTTTCATTTGTTGCATCTTTTACTTTTGGATTTGTACACCAGCTTCAAACAGCTGAAAATACAATATTTTTGGTTATATTTCACAGCGGTTTAGATGGTACAATGATTCTCTACACAATGACTGCTTGTTCTGTCACATTAACTGAAGGTCGGAGCGTTTTCTGCATATTGCACCTTTAAACCAGAGGCAACAGTCATATAATACAATTTGCTTAAAGGGATACTTCGTGATTTTGCCAATGTGGCCCTTTATTTACTTTCCCAGATTCAGATGAACTCATTGAAATGCCATTTTTATGTCTCTGTGTCCAGTATGAAGGAAGTTAGAGGTAGTTTTATGAGCCAATACTAACTAGCTAACATGTTAGCAGATGCCAATAGACTTCCAGTCAGGAAACCCATAGACTGCCAGTCATTGTGCTAACGTTAGTTAGCAATTGCGCTAGCCCTTGTTAGCAAATTCTTTCAAGCTGCACGCAGAGACATGAAAATGGTGTCCACGAGTTCATCTGACCTGAAGTATTCCTTTAATAGCCAATGCGTATTATTTAACATTACTGTTAAAATAGCACTCACTTAGAAGATTGGTCATTGTTTTCAAGTTGCAAGCTCTATCCCATAAAACCATCACTGAAAACCAGATATTTACATCATCTTCTGTGCTTTGGTAACTTTCTTCGACGGAGTCTGGCTGGATGGAAGACGACGCAAAGTTTGGAAAATGTCTAAATATACGGGGGGGCATCTCGCGACTCCCCCTTCAACTGCAAGGGGGCGATGCTATTCCACTGCGTTGTGGACGTCCCCATTGAAATGCATGAAATCCGGCGCACCGTAATGGAGTGATTATGGGTAATGTGAACGAGGCTTGAAGCGGCAGCACCCACAGTGGATCAGCGCATACGTTTTTATTGATTGCTACACCAAGGGATGGTACACTTCATGCTAACATCATGCTTTCATTAGTATTTGGAGCTCACTCCTCGTTTTTAAGTTAGAATGTTAGCAAGCTAAATGTCCCTTACCTTTTATTTGTCCAGTGCAATCGGAAAGTATTCAGACACCTTCGCTTTTTCCAAATCTTGTTATATTACAGCTTTATTCTAAAATGGAATACATTTTTTCCCTCATTAATCTACACACAAAACCCCATAATGACAAAGCGAAAACAGGTGTTTAGAAATTGTTGCAATTCTTTTTTATATATCCCTTTTTACATAAGTATTCAGACCCTTCGCTATGATATTCGAAATTGAGTTCAAGTGCGTCCTGTTTCCATTGACCATACTTGAGATGTTTCTACAACTTCGTCCATATGTGCTAAATTCAATTGATTGGACATGATTTGGAAAGGCACAAACCTGTCTATATAAGGTCCCACAGTTGACAGTGCATGTCAGAGCAAAAACCATGACAACAAAGTACTGAGGGTCTGAATAAAGTACAAAGTAAAGGGTCTGAATACTTATGTGATATTTCAGTTTGACATTTTTTTATAACTTCGCAAACATTTCTAAAAAACAGTTTTTGCTTTGTCATTATGGGCTATTGTGTGTGGATTGATGAGGGGGGAAAAACTATTTAATCCATTTTAGAATAATGCTGTAATGTCACAAAATGTGAAAAGAGTTAAGGGGTCTGAATACTTTCCGAATGCACTGTATACCAGAAGAGGCTGGTGGGAGGAACTATAAGAGGACAGACTCTTTGTAATGGCTGGAATGGAATACATGGAACGGTACCAAACACATCAAACATTTGGAAACCACATGTTTTACTACTTTCCATTTATTCCATTCCAGTCATTGCAATGAGCCCATACTCCTATAGTTCCTCCCACCAGCCTCCTCTGTTGTGTACATATGTGTGTATATTCCCTGTGATTGCATAGAATGCTTCTTTAATCCTTTGTACTGTAACCTACAAGTTTGACAACATGCACCACTGTGTAAAAGAAACTGTTAATTTTTCAATCCTCACACACAAGTCAAATTGAGTTTCAAACAGTAGTGTAAAATACTTAAGAAAAAAATATTTAAAGTACTACTTAAGTAGTTTTTTGGGGTATCTGTACTTTATTATTTATATTTTAGACTACTTTTACTTTATTACATTCTAAAGAAAATATTGTACATTTTCCTCCCTACATTTTCCCTACATTTTCCCTGACCAAAAGTACTCGTTACATTTTGAATGCTTAGCAGGACAGGAAAATGGTCAAATTTACAAACTTATCAGAGAACACAGGTCATCCCTACTGCCGCTGGCCTGGCGGACTCACTAAACACAAATGCATCTTTTGTTAATAATGTCGTAGTGTGTCGGAGTGTGCCCTGGCTATCCATACATTTTTTTTAAAGAAAATGGTGCCGTCTGCTTTACTTAATATAAGGAATTTTGTATTATTTATATTTTTACTTTTGATATTTAAGTATATTTTAGCAATTCCATTTACTTTTTATACTTTTAAGTATATTTAAAACCAAATACTTTTAGACTTTTAGTAGTATTTTTCTAGCTGACTTTCACTTTTACTTGAGTAAGTTTCTATGAGGGTATATATACTTTTACTCAAGTATGACAATTGAGGACTTTTTCCACCACTGGTTTCAAAGCTCCTGCTTGCAATATCTACTAGAGTGGGAGGTTCTTCAGTGATTCAATGTGGTCATATATTTCCCAGGAGACGACAGTCTCCACAATACTTTGCTAGCATCACCGATGTTGCCAAAACACCTGTCTACAGTGCAGGACGAACAAGTGAGACAAGTGACTAATTGATGTTGTGTGGTTAAGTGACCTGAAAGACAACATGTGTTTGAATGACTGAGAGGTAAGCTCTGTCTGTGGTCTTCAATGAAATTGAGAATGTGTTGTTACGGTTCAACTCAGTCTCAATAAGCACTCCAGTATGTGTAGTCAGAGCACATACAGTACAGTTTGTCTGCCTATATAGTGTAGCTAATGACAGTATCAACAAAACATCTCCAACAGAATATTATAAACCTTGTTGGTTCCCAGTCATTTTGTAGGAGGATGAGGGGCACAGTGAGGGCATGACATACTGTTAATATGCAGCATGGCTGATCCTCAGTCCTCAGTCGTCACAGAGAGAGAGAGAGAGAGAGAGAGAGAGAGAGAGAGAGAGAGGGGGAAGAGGGTAAAGCACTGGGGATTGTGTGCAAAGAGAAAAATGTGTGCAAATATCAAAAATGGAAAGTAGCACACACTCATATCCTCAGCTCCCATGGGGGGGGGGCTCTGTTCACCAGTGTCAATTTATTCAGACGTTGCTTCTGTTGTCTCAATTCATAAAGGAGATTGGTGCTGCAGAAATATAGTGAGAAAAGAAGAGGAACGCTTTGAGAAGACGTATCATCCACTTTAACCAAAACACACAACCAGAAACCAGACAGGCGACAGGAAAGAATCCTTGAATGTGGTGAACGCTGCTTTGTTGTAGCTACAATGAAATACCATAGGCATTATCAGATTGTATTCAAACAGAAAACAGTTGTCCAGTTGAGGGAACTATTTATTGGTTTTTACATGTATAATCATGATTGAATCATGATTTGAAGTTCATTTTACTGGTTGGGATTCAAATGTGAACGAGCTGTGAAGAGAACAATGAATCCTGATATTGCCAACCACAGAAAGTTCACGTGGATCATGGCCAAGAGGTAATGATCACAATGTAAGTACATAGGTCACACATTTAAAACTCTCACACTGACGTTAACCAACAGTCTGTTGTGAAATTGGTGTCAGTATGTGGTGCGGTTTGGTTAAATAAAGAGTTTAACCATAGCTCTAATTTCAGCTTGGTTAAGGAGATTGATTGAAAATACTCTGATTCTGGGTTAAATTTGAGGAGAAATATGAAGTGAAATGTGATATGAAATGTGTATAAATGTAAATCGTTCACTGGGACAGAAAGAAGCTTAAGGGGAAAGAACACAAAGGTTGATGAGAACAGGTGCTAAATATATACAGTATATTTTATATTGTCATACACCAGTCTTATCCTAACTTTTTATGGCAGTGTTACTGTTTAAGCGGGAATGTCATATCCTGATGAAATGTATTTGATGATCCCCATTTCGCACATTCCAATTAGATGGAATGTTTGGAATCACTTACGTTGTGTTTAGGGAAGATACGTTAAGTTCAACTGCTAATAGTATTTTCATATCAAGTTGATGGCTGGCTGCATACGAATTGTGTTACGAATGACGAACTTCTGGCTTTTCAAACTGAAATAACAACATCAACATTTGTCTCTTCCTGGAGAACAGATCATGAAATTGACTCCTCTCCTGGTATGGTGAACTTTCCTCCTATCATTACCTAATCTCTAACATCCAAATGTTTTGTATCACACTTCACCCAGTGTAAGATTCCCTCACCATGTCCCTTACGTATCCTCCTCCTGGGGATCTCTCCCATTCATCTCTTGCTTAACACACATCTCTTACCAACATTCTGTTCCCTTCTATCAACAGCCACTTGTTCAACCAATTATGAAAGCAATATGTCACTGATTGCTCAGTGCACCCTAGCCTCCCATATCTCTTTCAACCCCTGCACTGCCACACGCACACACACACACACAGAAACCCTGGCTTGACCTGAGGTGTGCCCTGTTGGCAATATCCAACTGTGTTTACATGGAAAGTTCAAGTTGAGGAGTCTAAATCTGTTGGAGCTGGGGCTTCGGTTGACGTTTGTTCGCTGGTTTAAACTCTAATGTCCAGCAGTTATCCTCACTGAAAAGCAATTGGAATTTCAGTTTACTTCCTAAATTGACTGAACTGAAATGGAATTGACGCCAACCCTGATGCTCACCAGTGTTTGAAGTCAAGAAGATACCATTTTAAGCCCCCTTGAAAGAGATCCTGGCGAGGGGTGTGACTTCTGATCTCTTAGTCAAGACATTAGGCTGACCTCATCACCTCTACCTCGACTAAGCTTCAGGATGCACCCTGACCCAATCCTCTTCAGTGGACCACGGTAGCTCACACAAAGGCCTTTAAATCTACAATGGAGGGACACCCCTGTGTTATGGTATAGCGGTAATTCTTAGGTGACTTTATCAGAGTCACTCTCTAAGCAAACACTTACAGTACACTTAAGGGTAAAGGAAGTGAGATAAAGTAGAGAGAAATGAATGAGACATACAGTCTGTAGTGTAGCTAGCTTATGTCAGTCTGAAAGGGGATATGCCTGGCTAATGAAAAGCTATGTAAAGGTGCTGTCTTTATCCACAGCCCAGCTGGGTTTTGTCTCTCCCTCTATTAGCTCCCTTGACTTCCTCCACTCTCTGCACTTCACAATAAAATAATTCCCTAGCTGCGTAATTCTTTGTCGTCTTCCATTCATCATTTAGGTTGCTAACCCTTGAAAATGCTAAAATAGTTGTCCAGTCAAACACATGATCAGTTCTGCAGCTAGCTAACTTCCAGGAACCTGGTTGTGATCTGTACATGTTTAAAGAAGGGAGGAATAGGCCCTATAGCCTTTAAGTCAGAATGAACACCAGCTGGTTAACTGCAATTTCAACACTTCACAGGGACGTTCACAAGGGGCTTATCATATATTTACAGACTGACAATCCACAGTTATCAACCCTAAACTACATATTTACAACAATTAAAACAATTTGATGCCTTTCGGGAAAGACGGTTGATAAAATATTTTGAGATGTTTTGTCAGGTTCAAAGCTTCATCATATACTTTCACTGACAGGTACACTATATAAACAAAGGTATGTGGACACCCCTTTAAATGAGTGGATTCAGCTATTTCAGCCACACCTGTTGCTGACAGGTGTATAAAATCAATAACACCGCCATGCAATCTCCATAGACAAACATTAGCAGTAGAGTGGCCTTACTGAGGAGCTCAGTGACTTTCAACGTGGCACTGTCATAGGATGCCACCTTTCCAACAAGTCAGTTCGTCAAATTTCTTCCTCCTAGAGCTGTTATTGTGAAGTGGAACGTCTAGGAACAACAACGACTCAGCCGCGAAGTGGAAGGCCACACAAGCTTAAAGAACGGGACCACCGAGTTCTGAAGTGTGTAGCACGTAAAAATTGTCTGTCCTCAGTTGCAACACTCACTACCGAGTTCCAAACTGCATCTGGAAGCAACGTCAGCACAAGAACTACTCATCGGGAGCTTCATGAAATGGGTTTCCATGGCCGAGCAGCCGCACACAAGCCTAAGATCACCATGTGCAATGCCAAGCGATGGCTGGAGTGGTGCGAAGCTCGCAGCCATTGGACACTGGAGGAGCATAAATGCATTCTCTGGAGTGATGAATCACGCTTCACCATCCGACAATCAGACGGTCAAGTATGGGTTGGATGGATGCCAGGAGAACGCTACCTGCCCGAATGCATAGTGTCGTTTTCATGGTTCGGGCTATGCCCCTTAGTTCCAGTGAAGGGAAATCTTTACGTACAATGACATTCTAGACGATTCTGTACTTCCAACTTGGTGGCATCAGCTTGGGGAAGGCCCTTTCTTGTTTCTGCATGACAATGCCCCTGTGCACAAAGTGAGGTCCATACAGTTTGTTGAGATCAGTGTGGAAGAACTGGCCTGCACAGAGCCTGACCTCAACCCCATTGAACACCTATGGGATGAATTGGTACACCGACTGCAAACTAATCTTTATCGCCCAACATAAGTGCCCAACCTCACTAATGCTCTTCTGACTGAATGGAAGTAAGTCCCCAAAGTAACGTTCCAACATCTAGTGGAAAGCCTTCACAGAAGAAGGCTGTTATAGAAGCAAAGGGGGGACCAACTCCCTATTAATGCACGTGATTTTGGAATGTCATCTTCGACAAGCAGGTGTCCACATACTTTTGGTCATGTAGTGTATTTTCCATTGTGGTGAGGGCCCTCGTGATTGGTGCCTACTCTGGATGAGAGAGGGATTTGTGAGAGGAGGAGGAGGAGGAGGAGGAGGAGGAGCAGAGTCATAGGTCAATCTCCCAGCCACCAAAAGCCTCTTAGTTAAGTAAAGGCTGAGCCGCTGTAGCCGGGACAGTAACCGGATCACTGGGAATGTGGGCAAATGTGTGAAGGCAGCACAAGAAAATTAACACACTACAAGATTGAAATTTTGTTCCACTTACAACTAGAATATTGTCTAGTTGCATAAATGAAATTCTACTACGAACCTGCATATTTTCTTGTTCCATAGTTCCTCAGAGGGACTATATTTGTATTTTAAACATCGACTCCAAAGCATTTCCATGTGCTAAAATGCCCTTCAACCGGTTATAAACAATCCTAAAGTACTTCAAAGAATTAGAGGGGGAAAAAATCTACTCAACATCCCTTGACAAAGTCCCCAGTTGTTCCGGAATTGCTTTTGTCCTAATACTTACAAGCCAATTGTAGCACCCAGTTAACAATTTCACAGGATAGATAACTCCCGAAACATGATAAAATTACAGATTTTCAACAATGGCATGTAAGACATTACTCTGCAGCAATTTCATGACAGCTGAAAGCCTAAAATTATGTTAATGTGTGCTCCACTCTGCCCTCTTCACTCACACAGAGATGTATAACATGGAGCGTAACACCACAAAATGCCTCTAATGGCGTTCTGAAATAGCACAACATATTTATCTTTAAAAAGATATTTCATGTCAGATGTACTGCTCTGTTCAATCTCTATAGATGTCAAAGCCTTCAGAATGACATCAGCATTCTCCATATGGGTTACCTACTAGCAGAGTCAAGTGAATTTTCAAGAAATACCTAATAACCCCCAAGTAGATGGAATGTATTAATGTGATAAAAGGGCATTCTGCACCTGATCAATCATGTCGTTTGTGTAGAGGTATTGCTGTTTGTTGCTCTACTAAAGAATAAACCATGAAGACAAAAAAAGGTTATTTGGCATATTCTTTATTTCTCATCTGTCAAGAACACTACCTGTACAAGCGACCTTTCGATAGAGGTCATACAAAGTCTACAATGCACATCATAATCACAAGGAAGGATAATGACTGTGCATGTCCCAGACTGGTACATTGGCTCCTCACTCACTTCTCAACAATAAAACAAAGTCAAACATTGTATTGAAGAAAGGAATTTTACATAAGGTCAAACAAAAGTGAGTATCATTCCTAATCTTGGTTGCTTCACAAATAGTACCCTATTCCCTATACGGAGCACTATTTCTGACCAGGGCCTTTAGGGGAAAAAGGTGCCATTTGGGACACGTCTATCTGTTGAGAACATGTGTGGTGGTCTTCTCTACACAATGACTTTTCCGTGACCTGAAAGGTGGACCCTGTTGAGTTTCCCTTTAAACCCAGATTAGTCTGAAAACATACACACGTGGCTGAAGCTGTATATCTAAATCACATCTGGTTCAGATAAAGATCCTTCCTGTTCTGTTCCCCGCTCCTCTCCTTTCCTCCATCTAGCTGTGTGAACCACTGGGAAGCTTTACCCCCAGTCAGAAGTGATAGCTCAATGCAGCCAGGAGGCTGACATATGAGAACATTCCAGGTTGCGCTGCACTGCAAGTGAAAGGAACAGATTAAGATAGTGAGATGACTATGGTGTGACTTGCTGTACCGCAAGAGCCTCATGTTTTGAGGGGGGAAATAATTGTACCACGGAGGGTGGAAAAATTATGTATTATAGTGGTACAATACGAAACCTTTTGTGTTTCTATCTTAGATCGTGACAGATAGGAAAAGGCTGCATGGTTGTCAAATGAAATCAAGGCCTTGGTGTTGATACAGGAATAAAGTTTTGACAGAGTTGGCCTGTAGTGTAGCTGAAGGGAGACATACTTTTATCACAGTATTGTGTTACTGCACAGCATGAACACACACGCACACACGCACGCACGCACGCACGCACACACGCACGCACACACGCACGCACACACGCACACACACACACGCACAGGCCTACTGATAGACCAAGGAAATTCATGCTCTCCCTCTCCTCTCTGTATAGGATCTGAAATCAAATCACCATGATGTTTGTCAGGGCTATTTGTACTCCAGCCAGACCAAGACAAATCATTGGGGTACTGAGTAGCCATGCGTATTGTAGAGACCTGTTTTCCCCTCTCTTTTCCCTCTCTTTTTTACGAGTCGTCAATCACGGAAGCAGCACAACTCTGTAAGTGTGGGGCTGCCAGCTACCACAACGGGCAAGAGCAGGTTGCCATGGCAGCCACAGTTGGAGGAAGGCTGTAGATTGGCAGGAAAAGCGTGTCAACAATTGCCCTGTTGCAGCGAGAGAGAGTGAGAGCGAGAGAGAGAGAGAGAGAGAGAGAGAGAGAGAGAGAGAGAGAGAGAGAGAGAGAGATGAGCCTCTTTCTAACCTAGCGCTCCATGCAGCCCCATGCTGTTTAATAATATCCATTTACTGCTCACAGATTGATCTGGAGATGTGGAGTAGAAAAAAACAACATTCTCCTTTCTCTTTCTCCGAGCTTCTCACAACAAATGTAACTGCTGCAATTTATGCACAAAGGCAGTCTCGTCTCAGATATAAAGGAGACTGCGGGCACCGGCATCGGCATCGACGGCACTCAAAGGGTTGGTGGGAGGCTAGAGAAATGTTGCAGTGTTGAGTTTGAAAACAAATGAAGCAGCATCAAAGTAAACATCTCAACATTATGTTGGAGGAAAGGTAGTGAGAATAAATTAGAAGTATATGAGTACTATACAGTAATACATGGGCTTCCTATCATGGGCACCATAGAAAATGGGCCTATATCTAAGTCTGACGCTAATAGGCCTTTATTGTCAGCAATAAAACACTAACACTCATGACCAGAGAGAGTAAATTAAAT
Source organism: Oncorhynchus masou masou (assembly GCF_036934945.1). Classification (NCBI taxonomy): domain Eukaryota; kingdom Metazoa; phylum Chordata; class Actinopteri; order Salmoniformes; family Salmonidae; genus Oncorhynchus; species Oncorhynchus masou. The sequence continues at coordinate 24,835,207 of NC_088232.1, forward strand.
GGAGATTAGTATGCAAGTTTAATGAATGATTAAAAAGGAATTAGCATGAATAGTCTAACAACAATGCACACTTGGTCACGGCAGATTCAATATCACCGTAATCAATATATAATCAACCCATTGTCTATCCATCACATTATCCCAGCCTTTTACTAAGACAGATGGGAGAAATGTGATTGTCAGAATATTCAGGTAATAATAATAACAGCGGCATTGTGTGACTCTAGTCCATGGTGCACAATTAAATTCAAATTGCTGGCAAGAAAAGAAAAACAGATCAGTGCTGAAATGTTGGAGCTAAAAAAAACGGAAATGTCCCTATTGGAGAATAACAACTGAAATGTCCCTTTTGGAGAATAACAACTGAAATGTCCCTATTGGAGAATAACAACTGAAATGTCCCTGTTGGAGAATAACAACTGAAATGTCCCTATTCGCAGCAATCATTCCAAATCTTTACACCTGATAAACAAAGTGGGTGGATTTTCTTTGTATGCAGACAAGTAGAGCTTATTTTCTGTACAACTCGCCTCTGTCTGGACACTCCCGCCTGAAACTGTGAATTTGCTGTCATCAGTCTAATCAGGATGCAATTGATTTTACTCTGCAGTAGTGCTGCTGTGGCTGACTAATAGCTAGCTGTCTGTGCTGCTGCCTGCTGCAATTGACCATTGTCACTGTCCCAGTCAGCCTACAACCACGCTTTGCTGATGCACTCAGTCTCTATCTCTCCAAAACAAACAAAAAAGAAAAGAGAAAATATTTATTCACAGACTAAACAAAACAGGACTTTATTTGAGCATCATTACAAACCCCAGTTTGTGGTAAGTATATAATTAAAAACTGTGATACTGTAAATAAATACATGCATAGATTTCCCAGGTCTTCCTTCCTTCACGATGATGACACAGAGGTGATCAATGAATGAAAAGTGGTTGGTGTTTGGCGTGGAACCCATGCGACCGGGTGGGTGGATGAGCAGGGAGAATCATGGCTGGCGCTGGCTCTGCTTTGTGATGAGGAATTGATCTGGTGTAAAAGCCCCGTGAGAGGCTCAGAGGTCTCCCACCAGCCAGAGACCTGCCAGCGCTCAGCAGGGCTGCTGTTTGTTTGTTCAACTCCCACCATTCCAAGTAGATAATTGGCCTGTAAAATTGGTGGCAGGGGCATCCCAGGTTCCATGTTCAACTCAGCTGGTGGGGTCTACATCCCTTTTGATTTTCACAAATTTCAGAAACCTTCACAGCGAGACCACCAACCCTAAAATAAAAATGTTTCTGTTGTTGCGTTTTCAGGTGGCAGTACCTGGCAGTACCTGGGGAGCAAGGGAGATGGGGGAGATGGAGGAGACTCCAGAAAAGCTCATTATTGACAGGAAAGTTACATTGGGAGCTGTACTGGAGGACTGGCAGACATGACAACAGTGACAAGGTTTAATGTGTTGCACTGGGTATTGGGGAAAACAGCAAATGTCATCCCATGTGAATTTGATCATCCTCTACACAACATGTTCACCAATTTCACAATCAGCTATTAGTTGTTGTGAGCTGCAGCTGGGGGTCTCACCCTTCGACTATACCACCTGGCCTCATTGTATTCTGCCTTACTGATATGACGTAGTAGTAATGCATCATTTGCATTACAGTTGAAATAATCCACAATGGAATAAATACTGAAACAAACTTTACAACATAAAAGAAACATAGCACATGTATTTAGGTCAAACACGTTTGAGAAAACAAACACAAAATGAAATTACCCTAAAAAGGAGTGTTTTGATTCACCCACTGTAAATTTAAAAAAAAAAGAGAAGAAGGTGTATTAAATGTTTATTGAATCTGTTATCAACATTCAAAATGAGACAGTCCTGGCAAAATGTCAAAAGGCACAGAGCAAGACAGATGCACCAAACATTTTTTTACATTTAAAATACCAAAAAGTCAAGGGGATTTTTGACCCTAAAAAAACACAGACAGATCCATCCGGAACAAAGGGCTGGAACCTGAATCGGCACAAACTTCAACTCCACAGACCCACCTTGACCTTAGGAAAAGATTGTATGCAAAATGTTAACTACAATACCTGCAACACCGTTCATAATCAAGTGTTTGTCAATGTTTATTCCCCTTAGTCCTCTGAACATGTTTGGAAAGGTCTCAGACAGCTCAAACCACTGTTCGGGGATCCCAGGGGCTGAGAGCTTTTAAGCACACGGAGGAGTCTGTTTATAGCCACAGTCTCTTTTCTGTCAGCAAACTTGAGGAAAAGTTGGGGAAACACAGCTAGTAACCCAGCTCCATGCAATGTCTCCGAGGGGTTACATCATCATCTAAATACCATATAGTGACATCACATATGTTTGAAGCTCTGTATGCAACATGGTATCATTAGAAAACGTACAAATTCTGATTGCTACTCATTTTATTACTGTCAGAAGCTGGCATATTGTTATTGATGTGCAATTATTTATAGAAGCTGACGTATAATGTTAATGAATGTAAAGAATAGATAGCTTCTTGAATCAAAAATGAAACCGAATAGAGAAATCATCTGTAAGTCACATTAAACAATCACGCATTTCATTATGTATCCATAATATTCCTTTAAATATGAATATAAATGGCACCTACGAAAATACACGTTCGCACTCTCACATTTGCTGAATATTAGATCAGCTTGTCTTCGGAAGCAGGAAATTCCTTTATTCTCAAACAAATCTCCACTTTGTAGAACGCTTCTTTTGTTTTCGTTTTTTGCAGACAGCAATTTAATCAAACTGTGACTTCGTGCCCCACTATTTGCAAATTATATAGCACCTCTAAAACATAAAGGCAAAACATTTCACAAACAAGTTACATGGACCTTGATTACAACAGTAAACATTCTCAGCATGGGTGAGCAACACATCATGGGGCGGATGCAGTCTACTGCTGCTCCCACTGCTAGAGAGGCTGGGAGGAAGACAATAACAAACCTAAGGAGTTGTATTGGCTCTGCACTAGACTACTGTCAAAACCATAAAACCTCCTTTGATTGTTTTGGAAGGGGAGAGGTAAATAGAATCACAGGATGATGATGTTGATGTTAAAGTGACTTTGAATTGCAGTGTTTTGTAAAGGGCAGTACAGTAGCACATCCAGCAGCACAATGTTGGTGGATGAATGGTAATTCAAATTGGCAAGACATTATTTGAAGAATTAGGTGATGTTTTTTTTATACTTTTCAACAACAAAAAGAGATTGTCATGTTTAGAGATGGTTATCTTTATTTTGTGGGAATCATGGCTGGAAGGACCCAACTGATAACCTAGCTCTGTTGTTATTGTTGTCAAGGCAACATTAGTGTATGTTTAGGATACCCTCAGGAGCCTCATGTGTGTAAAGTTACCAAAACTAACAGACCTGCACATCTGTGGATTTCTTGTCGTTTTCCCAACAGTGCAGATCTAGTTAGCGACTAGCCTGACTGACAGGGGAGAAGGTAACATTAAAACAAAGCTCAGGGGGATGCCATTGTTAGAGCACAGGGCCACTATTCTGTTTAAATAGAAGAAGAAAATACCACCCATGTAAGGAATTCTAATAGTATACTGATGGCATACAAACCTACTTGTCATTTGCAGAGAATGTATTAATGTTGTTAACGGACATGCATTATGGCTAGCAGCAGGAAACATTTTTACCACTAATATTGGCAAAACATGTCTCACCAGATTGGACTGTCAGAGAGATGCAGTGGATGCCAAAATATTCTTATGCCCAAGACAACATATAAGGCAGACTACAAATCGGGCCTACATACTCTCAATAGGACAGAAGCTGTACATTTGGGAATTCAGTGTACAGTCACCTTCAAATATATTGGAACCCTTGATAAAGATGAGCAAAAAAGACTGTATAAAATAAATAATACAAATACCACGCTATATCATATGCAACAACAAAACATAACAATTATATCCCTTTTATACTAATAAAATAGCTCAGAGAAATATATTTTATTTAACAAGTACAACAACAACAAAAAAATCTGAATTATTGGGAACTCCAAAGACTTAATAAAATCAGACAAAATTATATTAGCATTAACATTCTACTTTGTAAAATGTATCTCAGCTTAGGGAACTGTCTTGTGGACTTCCATGGTGTCCTGTTTCACTGGGGTATAAAAATGAGGTAACACTCATGTAAAATCCCTTTGTCATCCATCACCATGGGGAAAGGGAAAGAACTCACAAATAAAAAGAGACAAATGGTTGTTGACATTCATAAATCAGACCATGGGTACAAAAAAAAATATTGAAAAAAACAAATATGCACTTACCACTATTCAGGCAACAATTAAGACATTTAAAACTGGTATTGGACGCAAGTGTATCTAGTCCTCACACATAGTGAGGATGGTTGTTTCAGGATGCAAAGAAAAGTCCAAGGGCCACAGTGGGAGAATTACAGAACTTGGTCGTATCTTGGGGTCATCTTGGTTGCCATAAAAAAAAGCCTTTATTGAGAGCAACAAACAAATATAAAAAACTGGAGTTTGCTAAACGGCATTGGCAGGTTGTATTGGAACTGGGTGCTATGGTCAGATGAGACAAAAATAGAGCTATTTGGCCACGCACACCAGTGGTGGGTTTGGCCTCAAACGAAGGATGAATATACAGAATAGAACCTCATACCTACTATGCCATATGGTGTTGGATCTTTGATGTTTTGGGGCTGATTTGCTTCCACTGGCCCTGCGGCCCTTGTTAAGGTCAACGGCATCATGAACTCAACCAAGTACCAGGACTATTTAGCCAAAACCTGGTTGCCTTTGCCAGGAGGCTGAAACTTGGCTGCAAGTGGATCTTCTTTAGGGGTGCCAACAAGCAACAAAATCCACAAAGAAATTGTTAATTGACCACAAAATCAACATTTTGCAATGGCCATCTCAGTCTCTGGACTTGAACACCATTGAAAACTCGTGATTTGAATTGAAGAGGGCATGAGTGCAGACAAAGGATATTAAGGATCTGGAAAGATTGTGGATGGAGGAATGGTCTAAGATCTCTCCCAATGTGTTTTTAAATCTCATAAAACATTTTGGGAAAAGGTTAAATGCAGTAATCCTAGATAGGGGCGGGTGCTGGAGTATTGAAACAGTGTGCCAATATGTTTGTTGTTGTACTACTTGTTCAAATAAAATAATACAAATTTCAGTTGATGTTTTTATTTCATAGAGTGTTTTTTCATCCAAAACAAAAGTCCTAATGATGTTAACAATGACATAGATGTTCTATGAAGTGACTTGTTTTGATTATAGCCTACATCCCAAATGTACAGAAAACTATACCATATACTTTGCATAATTGCTTGTTTATTGTTTGTATAAGTGCATGTATTACTTTAATGCTTTTAATTGAACATGAAATCCAAAATATCTCTCTCTCAAGCACGCACTCAGTCAGGCAGGGAGGGATGAGTAGTGAAAACTATTCAGAGTCACGGGCTCATGCACAGACTATTAGAGCGCCAGGGGCTCAGGTCAGGAAGAGGGCACCCCAAACACCCCTGTTTCCACATAACACAACTTATGCCCATGCACAGCACAATAGCCCCTTACACGCACGTACACGTGCACGTACACACACACACTCCCACTATAACTCTACCCAGAGTGCATACTACTTAATCAAGATGCAGCCATCAGTATACTTCATGCCGTGTATTGATGAGAATATTAATTACTGTTCAAATCCACTTACGAACTAATAATTTAGTGTGTTTGGTGGAGAGGGTTTTCCCTCATTCTAAGGTTAGACTTATTACTCTCACCATTGGCACTAATAGGCTACATGTGATATCCACTTTACGGATCTATAATGCTGGCTTATAGAGCACCAGAGCACGCAATGACCCACCCTGTTAAAACACAGCAGCTAAATAAGTTAGCCCGCTATTACTCCGGTGTGGGAGTGCAAAATGTCAGCAGGATATGTCAAGTCTGCATAACACAGGGGTTTATTCAATCTGTCATGCAATTACAACGTTTGTCATAAGAACGCTGAAATTAAAATAGAAATCGAGATTTTTTGACTCTCCGCATAATGTTGTTGGAATGGGTCTTTGAGTCCGAGTGTAATGGTGCGTAAGAGAGTGGATATCCGCATTTCAATTTATAGACGTGATTTCTGTAATGGCTTCAGGTGGGAATGCGATCTCCCAATATATTTTATGATTTTTTGAAAGTATAGACTCATATTTGAGACTATAGGCTCACATGTATCGTCTTGGGAGGCCTATTACTACCAAGAGGCATGCAGCCTCCTCATAAAAACGCACTATGAACCGTTTTTAATCATCTTTCAATCTCTAACGGTTTGGAAACGCAATATCCTTGCTTTATGGAGCATCGCTGATTGTTGATTATTTATTGAAAAATGGAAATTCAGAACAAACACTCCACCACAACACATAACACTGTCATATTGTAATTGTTTTAAAGGAGTGGTCAATGGTGAATGGAAGGATCTGCGCGCCACTACTGGGGCTGAATAGTCATACAAGCCCCAGAAACTAATCTTGATATGTTTAACAAGCAGCTCAAGGAGAAGGGTGATAAATAATAAACGACCCTTTAGTGGATCCAATTTATGAAACATTAACTGGAGGCCATAATGGAGTAGTTAGTTGTATCTCACGTTGGATGTTATTGGACACTATTCGGCTGAATGAAAACTTTTATGCCCAGCCTGATTCGAAATACAACGAAGAGTAATTTTCTGTTCCGGTCTATGAGTGGGTGAGGCTGGCGAGAGAAAAGACGAGAGAGAGAGAGAGACAGAGAGAGACAGAGAGAGAGAGAGAGAGAGAGAGAGAGAGAGAGAGAGAGAGAGAGAGAGAGAGGGGGGGGGGGGGGGGGTCTTGACTTTCAACCACCGGAGCTCCACGGGAGATGGGGATGTCCAGGTACAACACGGTGTTTATGTACTCCCAAAAGTGTATCAAAGCTCAGATCCATGGAAATAAAAGAAAAGTCAAACAAAACAAGCATTAGACTGCATAAAATAAAGTATGAACAAGGCAAACAGGTGAGTCTTTGTTTAGGCGGTTGAGGTAGATCGATATCTCGACTTGCAAGCCCGGAATCTTGCCCGTTTTCCTCCAGCACTCTCCAGATCAGCTTACGGCTTGTAGACAGACTGTCGCCTACACCTCACTGACAGACAACCTACCTCACCCCCAAAAGACGGGATAAAAAAAAATCTTCATTCTTTTTTCAGGGGTCAAACGAAAAGTCGGTGAGAAGCTGAGAACTGAGTCCAATGTGTGAAAAATATTTTAGAACTTAATACAGCAGCAATCTAATTATGTTTGTTTGCGGATTTAATCCCTGCCATTACGCGCAGACTGTTTTGTCATCGGAGAATAATCCATTCCACTATCTCTCTACACGCAACAAGGGAGGAAATTAGGCAAGTGCTGAACATGTGGAAGGGATATGAATAATTGTATGCAATCTAATTTCCAACTAATTAGCACAAGCGATCTGAACAAAAAATGTGCGAACGCTAGGGCCTATATTTGAATTCCTGTAGATTCATATGACATTGTTTAAATGTCCAACAAAATCATGGAAGTGTTTAACAAATTACATCTATTTGAACACACATACAAGGGGAAATTCAACCGAATGTATTGATTTTTCTTAAATATCGATAATGAAGAGCAAAAATCTTTTCTCACATCCTGTCTTGATATCAATTCGAAATGTATTGTAGCTCATTGAGAATGCATCAAAGCGCCAGTCACTCGAATATAGGCCATGAAGTAGCCTCGTCGTTACAATGGGCCAGTGGCAATAGATGTAGTGGGTTTAATAGCCATCTTAATAGCCATCTAGTATATATAATGCTGTCATATATATATATATATGTGTGTGTGTGTGTGTGTGTGTGTGTGTGTGTGTGTGTGTGTGTGTGTGTGTGTGTGTGTGTGTGTGTGTGTGTGTGTGTGTGTGTGTGTGTGTGTGTGTGTGTGTGTGTGTGTGTGTGTGTGTGTGTGTGTGAGATATATCAAACGTTTTTACTTTAAAGAACAAAGAATTGAGACACTTCAAACTTGAATTGTTTTAGCTAGCCTGTTCAGCAGTAGAGAGCGACACCCGCTACCCCATTAAAGGTGCAGTCAGTAGGCTATGATTTTCACACAAGACCTATGGATCTAATGGTTCAAAATACCGTAATAAAAAAAACGAGAAATATGTTTATTAAACCTTTTTTACTGTATGAAATAAAATATTTGTTCAAAGTAGGCCTATAAAGCCTGCTGCAGACCTACCCTTCAGAAGCATCTTCACCAATTGGACCTCTTGTTCTCGGAAGCTGAGGAGGTTATAACAGTAGTAGTTGTATTGTGTAAAGGTGTGGTTGTACTGAGCTCATTCAGGCATTTATAACAATGCATATATAGACAGAAATGTCCGTAAGTTGTAGGCATATCAACTATCCGGTGGATGGGGTAGCATATGAACCGGTTTAGTTGCTATTCGTTTCCAAATATCACCTTACAACGCATGAGGAACCGAAACCAGACAAAACGTGCGAGTGCTTCAGTCACAACTGCTGTCAAGATACTACTACTGTATACCATTACACGTATAGGGCTAGTCTACTACCAATACCACTAGGAATAGGTGTACTATTACACTACTACTAGGCCTAATAATCATCATCATCATCATCATAAACATATGTGCTATATTATTAGATTTTTTTAAATATTAATTTAAAAACTCTACAGAGTATAAACATGGCAAGGCAAATCATTCTCTCTCACGGAAGTTGACAAAACGAAAATATAAAATATACATTGAACTAAAGTTAAGATATTGAAATTAAAACTACAAATTGAATTATAAAGTGAATATATTTCATACTATCGCTATTACTATGCCTCTAATAAATCGACGATATCTTTAATGTTTTTTTTCTGTAGCCTACATTCTTGGAAACATCCATGCTAACCACAACGCTTTGTGGCTCTGAGTGTATAGATGTAGTTTGATACATGAAACCATCAGAGGTGTGAATCCAAGCCATCGCTTGAATATGCTACACTTCTGATGGTTAGGCTATATACCCAGGTGTCTTCAAAGGAAATGTATTTGTGAACGCGTAGCCTATTGCACGGGTTAAACCAAAATAATAGTTACATTTAGCGAGAAGAGAAATGGCCCACTATCAACATTAGTATTATATTTAGTAGTGAAGTAATAACAATACAATACTGCAAAATAAAATGAAATAAATATCCTAATAATAACAAATATTTGATTATTTAAAAAATATGCTGTCATTATAATTGATCATTCCAAAAGCTATATTACAATTATGATGATTAGTATTATACACAATCATCACCTGGTTGCCTTCACCCAGGTGGTGCCCCCTTCTGTGACCACGTTCAACAGACAAATGTTGGTTTTAACCATGCCGTCTGTGTAGAAAGACAACTCTCTGAAATAGTCTTTGGGCCTCTATTGAATGAATACCACTCTGCGGGATTAGGTCAAAGGACCTGGCCATGTATAGCCTTATACCTCAAGCTTTGCCAAGTTGTAAAAATAACAGTTCTCCAAAATCGCTCTCATGCTTCGTAGGCTTAATTGTTCTTCAAATCTGTCCATCATTGTATTCGCTGTCAGTTAGACGAGCACCAATGTTTCAGACTATGGTTAGAATTTGGTCGCACTGCTAAATGTTTAGGTTTAGTCTATGTATATGCCTGGGTATAGGGCAGCGTTATAAACAACAGCAACAACGGACGTTAGTATAGCTTAATATATAAAAGTTGCGATGATGCACCTCCTACACCAAATTTAAGCTAAACAATCAACTTTGAGCACCAGGTCAGCAACATGCGCATGAGTGTGACAAGTTGCCTCAGGTGAGCGCCCGGCGTGATCAATCAAAGGACATAATAATGTCTCAATATCGACAATAAGTACGCTTCCAAAAGTCTTCAACCATGAATCAACTTGAAGTAAATTCGTCTAAAGACCTACACATTTTTATTCCTTTCTTATTTATTTTTTCTCATGTTTCTATTTTATTTTTCTGATTATTTTGATATTGAATAGGCTACTGCATTGTTGGCAAAGGCTTGCAAGTTAAGCATTTCACTCTACTTGTGCATGTGACAAATACAACTTGAAACTTACCATAAAGTCAGGAATGTTGGTACTTTGTAGGCTTATGAATCTGTCAAGTAGGCCCTAGTCTAAACGTGAAGCTTGATCGAGGATACATATAGCCTAGCCAAAACACGGACCCTCCCATTGTTCTAATTTCCACAAGGCAGAAGCGAAGCAATCATTCATTGTT